>NW_027185782.1:6323723-6415275 GCF_028583685.1 Petaurus breviceps papuanus | reverse complement strand
TCTGTCTTGCCTATTTCTAAACACTTTTCAGTCTGGCTTCAAACCCCCAACCATTCAAATGAAATCACTCCCACCAAAGTTATTGATGAGCTTTACTAAATCTACTTATTCTTTCCTCATCCTTGACCTCTCTGTAGCCTCAGACATTATTATTCACCCTCTCCTCTCCTTCTAGATGTTCTTCTTCATCTACCTGTCAGACTTTCTTTTCATTTTCCTTTTCTGGCTCTTTGCCCAAGTCACTTCCATTGGTGACCCTTTATGACTCCCAAGAGTCCTCTTGGGAAGACTGATCTCCTTATCCCTCTATACTATCTCATTTGATGATCTCTGGAACTCTCCTGGGTTTAGTTATCATCTATGATTCCCAGTTTTTATGTATTTATCCCTGTTCTGTCTCCTGAGTTCCAGTCCAGCATCATCAGTTGCTTTTTAGACATCTCAAAATAGATTTCTCACAGGCACATCAAATTTAGAATGACCAAAATAGAACTTTTCCCTCAAACTAACCCCTAATTTAAATTTCAATATTACTGTTGTGGGTACCACCATCTTTTAAGTCACCTAGACTTATCCCAGCAAGTGTTGTTGCTTCTGCCATTGTAACCTCTTTTTATATACCCTCATTCTCTCCTCTCACCAACACTGCCACCACCACCACCCTTTTGCACAGACCATTATCTCATGTCCAGACTGCTTCAAGAGCCCACTGCCTTGTCTCCCTACTTCAGGTATCTACATTCTAATTTATCCTCTACTCAGCTGCTAAAGGTATCTCATAAAACAGGTCTGACTATGTCCCTCCCTTCCACACACATACACGCATGCATGCATACATACATGCACACATACATATACATATGCACACATATATATATATATACCCTTTCCTCTTGATCTCTATTCTGCATTCCAGCTACACTGGCTTGTTACTTTCAGTTCTTGACACAGGACATTCCATCTCCAGTCACTAGTGCCTTTGTGTTTGCTGTACCTCATGTTGGGAATGCTCTCCCCCTTTATTTCTGCCCAGTTTACTTCCTCCCTTTTTTGGCATCCTTAATGAAGGAAAGTTTAACCTTCTTGGTTCATTATTCTGTTCCTCTCAATGCTAGTACCTTTCCTCAGATTATTTTCTATTTATGTTGTATATAGATATTTGTATGTTGTCTCCTGTTAAGATGTAATTAATATGAGGAAAGGGGCAGCGTTCTCTTTAGAGCTCGGAACGGTATTAGCAAGCGAGTAATAAATGTTGACTTACAATACAAAGTCTTTTGGGACAGGGACCTTGTACTTTTGTCCTTGTATCAGGATTGAGGATTTAGCTATCGTATTATATAAAACCACTTCATTTGCCAAGCAGTCTCATCTATGAGGCAATTCTAAAGCACAACATTTGAGAATGATGTTTATAGTGCGCCTCATAAATATAGTATTCTTATCCAAGATTACTTTTTTCTTACTATGTTTGCTATCCAAACCACATAAAACCTAGGGAGTCAGTGCAGAGAAACACATTACTAGACATCACACTTTCTTTAAACCCTATCCATCATATAATTCTCCTGCATCCTGATTGAAAAATTTTAAATTTTGAGTTTTTCCAGAGTAGCTATTGGCAGGCTGTTTTGAGAAATACTTTCTGAGAATATGAACAGTTAGTTAATTGGTGGATTTTTTATTTGGAGATAGGACCGAAAGGAATTTTTCTTCTTTTTTCTCTCTAATACAGGGGTTCTTAATCTGAGGTCTCTGAATGTTTCTCAAGGTGTCCATGAATTTATTGGACAAAAATTATATTTTTCTTTTCACTAACTTAAAGCTGAAATTTCATATTTCTTTCATTTCTTTAAAAACATTATTCTGGGAGGGGATCCATAAACCCTATCAGCTTGCCAAATGGAACCATGACACAAAACATGTCAGACAAATTAGAACCTCTGCTTCTAATTGAGGGGAATACCTTAATGACAAAAATTAACTGTAGGCCTCTCTCACACCAGCTCTCTGTCTCTGATAAGTTGTATAACTCTTTAATGCTTATAGGCAACTCTCTGAGGGTATCAGTTATGGACAAATTGATCTGTTTCAGCACATTGACATTTTCACACCATTTAAATGACTGAAATTATAGTTCCAGATCTCCACCACTTGCCAAAAAAAGGCTTAAAAACATGTATGCACAGTTTCCTCTTAAGTGCTTTAAGACTAAACTGACATTCAGTCACAAATATCTAAAATCTATTATAGTTCATCTCTCCCTTTTCAGTCAGTAAGGAGGCTGTTTTTTCAAATAGTGAGTTCTTATCCCGAAAACTGGGGTCTTTGGGTTTATCAAACAATAGATTACTATAGTCATTGACTGCTGTGTCTCATGTACATAATCTATTCTACTGATCTACTACTCTGTTCCTCAGCTAGTACCAAGTAGGTTTGATGACTGCTGCTTTATAATACAGGTTAAAATCTGATATGGGTAGGCCACCTTCCCTTGCATTTCTTTTCATTAATTTCTTAGATATTCTAAACCTTTTGTTCTTCCAAATCAATTTTGTTAATATTTTTTCTAGCTCTGTAATTTTTTGGTCAGTTTATTGGCATGGCACTAAATATGTAATTTAAAAAGGTAAAATTGTCATTTTTATTATATTAGCGCAACTGTGCCGCAACTGATGTTATTCCAATTAGTTAGGTCTGACTTTATTTGTGTGAAAAGTGTTTTGTAATTGTGTTCATATGGGTCTTGGGTTTGCTTTGGCAGGTAGATTCCCAAATATTTTATAATGTCTACAGTAACTTTAAGTGGGATTTCTCTTGATGTTGAATTTCGTTAGAAATATGTAAGAATGCTAAATATTTGTGTGGGTTTATTTTATATCCCGCAACTTTGCCAAATTTATTGTCTCTAGTAGTTTTTTACTTGATTCTCTAGGATTCTCTAAGTATATCATCATATCATCTTCAAAGAGTAATGGCTTAGTCTCTTATTTGCATAATTTGATTCTTTCAGTTTCTTTTTCTTCTCTTATTGTTACTTTCTAACATTTCTAGTATCAAATTGAGTAAGAGGGGTGATGTGGACATTCTTGTTTCACCCCTGATCTTATTGGAAATGCTTCTAGCTTATTCCTGTTACTTATAATACTTGCTGATAGTTTTAGATAGATACTACTTATTATTTTAAGGAAGACTCCATTTATTCCTATGCTTTCTAGTGTTTTTAATAGGAATGGGTGTCGTATTTTCTCAAAAGCCTTTGCTGCATCTGTTGATAATCGTATGGTTTCTGCTAGTTTTGTTGTTATGATCAATTATACTGGTAGTTTTCCCAATATCGAATCGTCCTTGCATTCCTGGAATAAATCCTACGTGATCAATATGTATTATTCTTGTGATAAGTTGTTATAGTCTTTTTGCTAATATTTCATTTAAAATTTTTGCATCTATATTTGTGAGGAATATTGGTCTGTAACAGATCAAGCATACAGGCCTCCAACTGTCCAACCATTACATCCATACCTAGTCACTTACCAGAGAGGGAAGCATCAACATCTGGGTTTTTCAAAGCTGGGGGGCTCTTAACAGCTGCCCAGAGTCTCATCTGGTCAAATCACACAACACTTCTCAAAGTGAGCCCCAAAACAAAGCCTCACATCAAGGTTTATATAGCCTTCTCCAGGCTCATAGAATGTAACAACCCTCTTGACCCCACTGCCCAATCACAAAGTATCTCCTGAAAAACAAGCCTCCCATCACAGGCTCCAGGTGCACTTAACCTAGGTGCAGGTAAGATCTTAAAAATTTACATTCCCATTACAGCCTCTTCATGTGGCATAATTTACCCTTTTCAGCTTTCTCCTTTCCTTTTCTCCCATGACAATTCCTTTGCACCCCTTAATAAGGTTTTTTTTTAATCATTACATTAGTTCATTTATATCCACACTATGTATATGCCTTTTAAAAGTTGTGATAATTATATAAATCTCAATATTGACGGTATTAGCTGACCATATAGGGATGTAAACAGTTTGTTCTTATTGAATCACAAGTGAGAGAGGGAGGGGAGAGAGTGTGTTTTTTTTCCCCTTGTTTACCTTTTTATATCTCTCTTGAGTCTTGTATTTGGAGATAAAATTTTCCTTTGAGCTCTGGCTTTTTCATCAGGAAAGTGTGGAAGGCCCTTATTTCACTGAATGACTGTCTCCTTATCTGAAGGATAAGTCCAAGCTCTTTTGCCTCATGAAATATCAAATTCTAATCCCTCTGATCTTTTAATGTAGGAGCTGCTAGGTCCTGTGTAATCCTTACTGTAGTTCCACGATATTTGAATTGTTTCTTTCTGGCTACTTGCAGTATTTTCTCCTTGACCTTATTATTCTGTCACTTGACTATTGTATTTCTTGGAGTTTGCAATTTGGGATCTCTTTCTGGAGAAGTCTGGTGAAATCTTTACATAATGATTTTATCCTCTGATTATAGGACCTCAGGACAGTTTTATAATTTCTTGGAGGATGTTGCCCAGGCTGTTTTTTTTCATCCTGGCTTTCCTGTAAACCAGTAATTCTTAGGTTTTTTTCTCCTGCATCTGTTCTCCAGGTCAGTTGTTTTTCCAATGAGATATTTTACATTTTCTTCTAATTTTTCAATCCTTTTGTTTTGTTTGACTGATTTTTGATGTGCCCTAGAGTCATTACCTTCAACTCTACTGATTCTAATTTTTAGTGAATTATTTTCCTTGATTAGTTTTTGAAGCTCCTTTTCCATATGTTTGGATTTCATTTTTTAGGGAGATATTTTCTCTGGTTAGATTTTCAACCTCCCATCCCAGTTCACAAATTTTATTTTTTTAAGGATTTGTTTCCTAAAGTGACATGTTTTTTGTATTTTTTTCATTTTGGACAATGTAATTTTAAAAGAATTGGTCAGTTTATCTTCTAACTCTCTAATTTGGCTTTTAAAATCTTTCTTGAGCCCTTCCAAGAATTCTTTTTGGGCTTGAGACCAGTTCATAGTCTGTGGTCTCAGGTGTGGATATAGAGGCGATGATGATGTCTCCAGAAAGGGATTCTTCTCATTCACAAAAATAGGATTCAGTCATTGTTTCTGGCCTATTGTGATTGCCTATTTCCTGGCTTTTAAAGTGGATTTCTGCTTCTGGAGTAAAGAGGGCTCTGACCCACACTTCTCAAGCTGGGAGCTAGGGGGTCTAGTTGTTGACTTTGTGTACTGCAGCCTCTGGGTGTCTAGACTGAGGCCAAAGCCAGGACTCTGAGTATTTCCCCTGGGTTACCCTGAGGCTTACAGAGTAAGGTGTGGGGGAGGGGTGGTCTGGCCACTTTGGGCTTTTTTTTTTTTTTTTTTTTTTTTTTTTGCCCCTGGGCTAGAGCTCCTCCAGGCTCAGTAACTACTGGCCTGCAGCTGGTGTCTGCAGATTTCCTTGATTTTTTTAAGGCACACCTGGGCTTCTGGTGTTAATGCTTGCTGACTCCATGCCCCTGGGTTTCAGGATCTGCTGGTTAGCTGAGATGGGGTTTGTTGGGACTCCTCCTGCCCTTCACTTCAGGCTTGGTACAGCTTTAGTCACGCTCTTCTTCTATGACTCCCAAGCCTGCAGCTGGTTCCACTATTTCACGATTTTACACTGGAGCAATAATCTCTGGGTTTTCAGGGTCAGGGAGGGGGATTAGAGCATTTAGGGTTTACTCTGCCATCTTGGCTCCCAGAAGTTCAGGTAGGTGATTTTTAAACATCCAGGCTGTGGGCTGATAATCCCAGGAGAAACTGCTGTCTCTGCAGCCGGCCGTGCACTTTCTCTTACCTAGCTCCAACTGATCCTCTCTCTCTGGTGGTGAGAGGTCTTGGAAGCTGGGGCTCATTTTTGCTCCGCTGTGATCTGGTCTCAGGTCCATGCTGGTGCAGCGCACACACTCTATGTTCCCCCTTACCCAGTCCTACATGCATACTTTCCTGGACTGGGAATCTGCCTCACTCAGTATCCCAATGGATTCCATTCAGATAAACTTTTTTTTTTTTAAAGCAATTGGGATTAAGTAACTTCCTTAAGGTTACACAGCCAGTTATTTCTGGGTGTGGTGCTAAGTGTCTGAGCCCGGATTCGATCCCCAGGTCATCCTGACACTGGGGCCAGTGCTCTTGCTCGCCGAGCCACCCGGCGGCCCCTCAGATTGACTTTTTAAGAGGTTATTGACGGAATCCATGGAGGAACTCAGATGAGTTCCCGCTTCCCCTACACCATCTTGGCCAACAAGAAGGTTATCGACAGCTCACATGTGCAGAACACTGTACTATTCTCTGTAGTGGGCTTGTGTGAGAAAAATAGCTGACAGGGTTCTTCAGGATTTTGTCATCTAGTTGAAGAGATAATGTACAACATGAAAATGATCTTAGAACAATATGTAGTGGTAACCATGCAGAATGTAGGAAAACATTTACGTAGTCCATAGTTGCACTGAGCTCAGAATATAGAACTCAGTTATTGTGATTAAATTATTTACATTTACCAATATTTGTTCATTAGGTTTTTTTGGGGAATGGGGGGGAATTTGCCTTTTGGAGGGCAATTTGGGTTAAGTAACTTGCCCAAGGTTACATGGCTAGTTTTTTTGTGTGGGTGTTAAGTGTCTGAGGCCAGAACTGAACTCTGGTCCTCCTGACTCTGGGGCCGGCGCTTTACTCACTGTGCCACCTAGCTGCCTCCTCCTTATTCAGTTCTAACAAAATAATTCCCTGTATAAAAGAGGGAAAAGTCATTTCAGCAAGACTAATCAACAAATAAAAGTCTGATAATATATGCAGTGCTCTGCACTAGAAATGACAGATTTCACCTGTAAAACTGACAGAACAAGATTAAAATATAATTGCCAAATTTTTAATAAGAAATAACTAAAATAATACAACATAGATCAATTTGCGATTTTCTAAGTCAATATGTGCCCATAGGTATCAATTTCTATTTGAAAAATTTGATATCACTTCCATACCCATAATTTACCACCACACCCATAACTTACTACTTCTTAGTGAAACTTATTTCATGTGCCTTCTTTGGTGCCAGATGTAATCATTAGGTTTTCATGGTGCTCAGTTTCACTTGTAATTTTAAGAGTGAATTGCTTCAGTTCAGTAATGAAGTTGGAAAACATACTGCAAAACACTCAAGGAGTATATTGAGAGGAGAGGAAGTGGTAGAAGCAAAGAGGTTTGGTTTTTTTTTTTTTTTTCCCTAGCATTAAACTGAGATATAGGATAAATAACTTGATGGGATAATAGGGTCTAAAAGAACACCAGGATCTAAAAAAAATTTTTTGGTTTTTTTTTTTGTTTTGTTTTGTTTTTTAAAGGATTAGGGCATCTATAAGAGTGTAGGGACTATATAGGTAGTGAAAGATTAGTGATAAGATAAAGAATGATTAAGAGAATAATCTGCTGGAGAAAATGGCATAGGAGGAAATAGATCATGGATGCTTATAGAGAGGTTGACTCTTAAGTCCTTAAGCTGCCTCAATCCTGGAGAATGGAGCGGGATGATATCAAGCAGTTTTTAGATTAAGATCAATTTATTAAATAGAGAAATAGAAGAATATAGAATATATGAAATAGAAGAAATTAGGGAGTCTAGTAATAGTACCCTTAAATGTGAATTAATTGAACAATCCAAGAAAGCAAGCAAATTGCCAAATTGGTAAGAAAACAAAACCTAATAATATGGTATATACAAGAAACAGCTAAAAAATGAACACATACAGAATAAAATTAGAACATAATTCGCTATGCATACATTAATTGATTCCAGAAAAGGGGAATTTAAATTATATCATCAAGGAATTTAGACTCTGGCGAGTCAAAATGTTTTGAGTTTTCTGCAATTTTCTCTTGTCCTTTCCTGGTCAGCAAATTAAGAAAATAGAATGAATTTCTTGGTTACCACTTAACATCCAGAGCTGGCCCCAAGGAAGCAATCTAATTTTCTGTTAATCTATGTGCAAATGATATTTCACAAAAAATTGCCTTGTACAGATTTGACTGGAAAAACATTTGCAAATTAGTGTATACTGATGCTGAATGTTATTTTTAAGTCCCCATGGAAAATGGAAGCAAATTGAAGACTAGCTCCCTATAGTTGTCACATCATTCACATGACTATAAGGAATTTAAGTGATTCAGTATGTGCAGATTGGTCTTATGTTTTACTGAAGTTTATAAAAGTCCAGTCAATGATTAAAGCCAAATGAAAATTGTATGAGCCATGAATTAGTCTTCTGCTGAGACTTCTGTACCCCTATGTGCTTAGATTTTTTTTTTTTAAGCACATATCACGGAAAACAAATTATGTGTTCCCCTAAAGCTTGTATGTTAGTTCTATTGCTTACCCTGATGTTACTATTTTCTATTTTTTGGCATTCATTTTAAGGTACAAGACATGTCTGTCTTCTTTTACAATTTGTAATGTACATTACATGTCCTCTTTGTTTAATATTTGAATCTTTGCTGGATGTGTGACATAATGTAGGTTTTGTTTTCAGCATCTATTCACGTCTCACTTGAAAATGCAAGTCGTTTTGATATAACAATCATTTCTATGACAACCAGTGAACTCTGGGGAAACCAAAATCCTATTTTCATGTGACTCTCTTTGGTAACAAGATTGGTGGAGGAATATAGGAAATTCAGTAAGTCATTACTTTTACTGGTGAGGAGATTTCACATTATACAGGTCAGGAATTCTATTACTTACTCTCTAATATACTTTTTAATATACATATTTTCATTTTCTGTGCACAACCTTAAGACTTCCCTCTTTAAAACAATACCTAGTTTTCAGGCATTGCAGATTTTTAAAGAGTATATCTTACTTGGGTACATTTAGACATAACTAGAAGTCAGAACTATGGATCTGAATTATCTATCATATATCTGTCTATCTATCTATCTATCTATCTATCTATCTATCTATCTATCTATCTATCTATCTATCTATCTATCCATCCATCCATCATCTATCTCACTGTCTTTTGTCACCGTCAGACACACCTTGGACTTGTCTGGGTGCTCATTGCTCTTATGAGTAGAATGCTTCTTCCTCTGCTGAACCAAGTCTTAATCTACCTCAAATTAACTGCTATTGATCTTTCTCTGATCTACTTAGCTCAAAATTTTCATTTGGATTTCTGTCCCAAATTTTGCTAGGTTGAAAAAGAGTCAGTAATTAAACGTAGTGATGAAATTAAACTTTTGTTTTTTATTTGGGGGGTTTTGGTTACAGAAGCATAATAATTGTATTTTAATTCCTTTAAAAAAATTGATTTATTTCTACCTCTGCATATGATTTGTTACATTAAACTACTTTATCCTAACTTAAATGGAAATTTTTTTTCCGGTCCTCTGAAAGGAGAATCTGTGGAATCAGTGTTAGTTAGTTCCCTTGACTCTTCATTCCCCTCAGCGTATGGTATTATTTCATTTTTCCCTTTTCTAACTGAAGGATTCCTATTCATGCTGTTCATTGACTGGAACACTCTTGAGAGCTCTGCCCTTTTCCATTTTAATAAGGATTCTCGTCTTCACTTCTTGATTAACGTTCACTATACCTTTAGATACTTTTTCAGATGTCAAAAACAGATGAACAGAAGCCTCTGAATGTTAGATGTAACCAAGAAATCCATTTTAGATTTTTAGTTTGCTGACCAGGAAAGGACAAGAGAAAACTGCAGAAAATTGAGCTATTTTTGAC
The DNA here is from genome assembly GCF_028583685.1 of Petaurus breviceps papuanus. NCBI lineage: Eukaryota > Metazoa > Chordata > Mammalia > Diprotodontia > Petauridae > Petaurus > Petaurus breviceps. The sequence goes on along the minus strand of NW_027185782.1, from coordinate 6,405,521 downwards.
CCTTCAGAGTGATCTTTATTAAATCAGTATAAGCCCCTGTGATTAAGTTTAGTTAAATGATGGGACCTTGAAAATGATGTTCTTTACATTTCTACTAGCTAAGGAATTATTTCTTACTACTTTGATATAAATGCCTCTTCCAGCTCAACCACATTCTTTTCTAATCACCTTTCCTTGTGCCATCTACTTGATGTAGAACCAGGATTATAATCACTGTCCTGGTTCTAGAAGGGACATTATGTGAATTCATCTGGGAGCACTCCATGCCATATAGATGAATGCCTTCCGGTTCCTGCTTGCATATGTCCCATTACAGAATTCACTACCTTACAAGAGGCAAATTGTTCCAATTATTTTTTTTTTTTTAAGCAATCAGGGTTAAGTAACTTGCTCAAGGTTACACGGCCAGTTATTTCTGGGTGTGGTGCTGAGTGTCTGAGCCCGGGATTCGATCTCCAGGTCGTCCCAACACTGGAGCCGGTACTCTTACTCTCTGAGCCACCTGGCTGCCCCTAAGCAATTGGGGTTAAGTAACTTGCTCAAGGTTACACGGCCAGGTGTTTCTGGGTGGGTGCTAAGTGTCTCAGCCTGGATTCGATCCCAGGTTATCCTGACTCTGGGGCCAGTGCTCTTACTTACTATGCTACCTGGCCGCCCCTGATTGTTCCATTTTCAGACAACAACTTAATAAACCACTTAGCCTAAATCTGCCTCCCTAGAACTTCCCCTTCATTAAGGTTCTACTCTTTGCCACTTAGCTAAAAAAGTCTAATCCCTTTTCTATATATTAACAGGCCTTCCAATGCTGAAAGACAGTTGGTAGGGCCTCCTAAACTCATTTCTTCCAGAGTTTGAAAACCTTTCTCCCACCTGGATATATGTATTCCAGTTTGTCAATGTCCTCCTCAAAGTATCTTTCCTAAAATGGGTATCATTTCCAATTGCCATCTGACTTGTTTGGAATATAGTTAACGATTACTTCCATTATTCTGCTTTCAAGCTCATTGATCTATAGTTTACTTAATCCTTTACTTCCTCTTTTGAAAATTGGATGATTTTGCCCAACTTAATTTATACAGTACCTCTCCTGTTTTTGGTAACTCCTTTCATGTTACTGACTATTGTTGATCTAATCTGCAGTGATTTAAGCTCAGACAGGGAAGCTAGGTGTTCATTTATCTTGGGTTTAATGTCTTTTTTAGCTTTTTGATTTTTTTTTTAATCTAAAGATTTATCTCCTTGAAGGAGAAAACATTGTTTAATTAGTTTAGTTCAATTTTATATGATAGATTAGCTTTACTCCATTATCTTGTTTCCACTATTGTTGTAAACTAAAATTATCAAGAAGGATTATTTAGATAACATTCTTCAAAATGTTTTCACTTTTTTTTTTTTTTCCAACACCTAGTTTGATTTTTCAACTCTCAGCTGTGGCTCCTCTTGATGTGATTTAGCAAGTCCACTGGTTGGTGAAAAGAAAATAGTTTTCACTAGGTTTGGAGTCAGAATGACTTGACTTTAAATCTGTTGTCATACTCTTAACTAGCTAACTGTGTCACTAAGTATCACTAAGCCTGTTTGCCTCAGTGTCTTCATTTGCAAAATGGAGATGATAACACCTACCTCCCTGGGTTTGTTGTAAGGATTAGATGAGATCACGTGAAGCACTTAACCACAGTTACTGAAACATACTAATGTTAGCTATTAATAGTATCTGTTGAAATCTCTCTTTTGTCTACAAAAATATTTCCACTTTCACTAAGATAACAGAAGTACATTTTCATCTTGTCTTATCCAGTGCATTATTTAACTTTATGTATTAGGCGTAGTACCAGGTAAGAGATAAGCCATGCCTTTGTCTGACAATAAAGGCATTTACTGTATCCCAGTTATAGCTCTGCTTCTGTTACTAAACTAGTTGTGATGTTGGTCACATCATTTTACTTCTAGACTTCATCTGTTAATTTGTGGACCTTTTGGTATTATCAGATTTAGAGTTTTAAGGGGACATTTGAAATCAGTTAATCTTAAGGGTTCATGAACTCGGGGTTTTAAAAAATGTTTTATTTTAATAGAAAGGTTTCCTTTTTGAACCTATGTATTTTATTCCTTTAAAAATAATATTCTGAGAAAGGGCCCCTTAGGCTTAGTCTATTTTATAAGTAACAATTTTATAATTTTATAAGAAACTGAAGCTCACAGGTTAAATGACTTAAATAATGTCACACACCCAATAACTTCATACGTAGTTGAGTGAGGATTTGAGCCTAGGTCCCAATTTTCTTCCACTCACTATGCTGTTCATTTTCCTTATCTGTTTGATGATAAGATTTAGAGTATAGAAATATTAAAAACTATGTTGCTATAAGGGACAATAATGAGATCTGTTCCAAACTTATTTTTTACAAATTATGAAGACTCATAAAAAATAACTTAACCTCAATTGCATTTAATTACTAACAAAAAGGGAACTAAAATCATATTTTCTGAAATTCATTCCATTGCACCCTGCCTTTTGAATTCTATTTTGCTATGCAACTAGACTTTCCTGCTCTCAAACTGTCTTCCTTAGCTCCTGAATTAATTTAGGGAATCCCCATCTCCTGTAAGTCAATTTTACCCCCCCCAAAAAAAAAAGAAATTTCCAAATTTGAGAACCCTCTGTTCTTTTTTCTACCTACCCAATACTTCCCACTTGGGATAGCATAAAATTTTTCCCAGAGTTAATGAACAAACTCTTCTTTAAGTCTTTCTATATTTACAAATTATCAATTATTCGTCAAACTTATTTTCTCCATTATCTGCATGAATGATATAAATTTTAAAAATCTTTTATAAGTAACCCCAATTTTCTAAGATTTATACCAAAAACTGGAAGATTAATCTTTGAAGCAGATTAATTTGAATTGAAGATTGATATTTGAAGCAAAGTAGGAACAGCTAATTAAGAGAAAATTAGTAGGGCGGAGTAGAAGCATGACCTTCCCATAGCTCCGGCTACCACCCTCCCCAATCCATGTAAAAAGGGGACTCTAAACAAACTTTGGAGCTGCAGAACCCACAAAATAACACAGAGAAGCTAACCTCCCTTTGAGGACAGCCCGGCAGGCCGGCAGGAATCGGCCAGCGCAGCCCTCTGGGAGCTGAGCCCAGCACCATGCCGAGGCTTTAGCCCCAGGGCGGGCCTGACCAGCCGCCTGCCAGAAGGACTCCAGATCAGCAGGAGCTGTGGCCCTTTCCAGATTTATCAATACATAGATGCGAAGGACAAGGTGAGAGGCCAGTGCAGTCTGGACTTTGGGACCCAGTAAGTGGGAGTGCGAGGCGAGAAACCGCTGGGACGCCAGCACAGCCTGCCAGCGCCAAGTGGTGGCTTCAGCTCCTGGCCTGCAGAGTGTAGGGGGACCAAGCACCAGTCTGAGGGGTAATCGCTCTTGCTTTAACCTGCTTGTATCTGGATTGCAGTCTAGGGTGGAGGTCCTGGGGTGTGTGTCCAGCTTGCCAGAGCGTGTGGAGACCTCAGAGAGGGCACCCATCTAATACCTCCGGCAGCTAAGAAAACCCCAGCGTTTGGGATGAAAACTCCCCTGTCTGGTGGCAGAGTCCTACTGTGGCAAAAAGCCCAAAAGTCAAATAATTGAGTGGCAAAATGAGCAGGCAAAGGAAACAAAGCAGACAGAAGATTCCAACATTACACTCCTATTTTGGGGATAAGAAGGAGCAAGGCATGGAACAGCAGGAAAACAGTGAAGTCAGAACTCCTGCACCAAAAGCTTCAAAGGAAAATACAAGCTGGTTACAGGCCATAGAGGACCTTAAGAAGCAGATAAGAGAAGTGGAGGAAAAATTGGGAAGAGAAATGAGAACAATGCAAGAAAATTATGAAATGAGAGTCAACAGCCTGACTGAAGAAAATAATACCTTAAAAAACAGACTGACTCAAATGGCAAAGGAGGCTCAAAAAGGCAATGAGGAGAAGAATGCCTTAAAAAGTCGAATTTGCCAGATGGAAAAAGAATCTCAAAAGCTCACTGAGGAGAATCATTGCTTCAGAATTAGATCGGAGCAAATGGAAGCTAATGACTTTATGAGAAATCAAGATGCTGTTAAACAGATCCAAACTAATGAAAGAATAGAAGGCAATGTGAAATATCTCATGGGAAAAACCACTGACCTGGAAAATAGATCTAGGAGAGATAATTTAAAAATTATTGGACTACCTGAAAGCCATGACCAAAGTAAGAACCTAGAAAGCATCCTCCAGGAAGTTCTCAAAGAAAACTGCCCTGATGTTTTAGTACCAGAGGGCAAAATAGAGGTTGAAAGAATCCACCGATCACCTCCTGAAAAAGATCCCAAAAAGAAAACTCCTAGGAATATTATAGCCAGGTTCCAGAATTCCCAGATTAAGAAGAGAATACCGTGTTTCCTCAATAATAAGACACTGTCTGATTAATTTTTTGGACAGAAAAACACCAGAGGGCTTATTTTCAGGGGAGGGCTTATTTTAATGAACATTGACAGCAATTTTAATAAACAGGTAAATGTGAACAAAAAATGTACCTTTATTCAATAATGAATTCAATAAAGAACAGGATGATGCCACTCACTGCTTCAGCTCTGATTGGATGCAGTTCGGAGCGTGGCGTGCGTTTCACGGGCGGGGGGGGGACGGTGCATACAGAGGGTACCGTAATGTAGCGTGTAGCGCAGGGGATCACCTTCACTACAGTAGCAATCTCAATAGGGCTTATTTTCGGGAGAGGGCTTATTTTAGAGGAATCTTACACAGTAAGGGGAGGGCTTATTTTCGGGATAGGTCTTATTATTGGGGAAACACGGTATTACAAGCAGCCAGGAAGAAACAATTTGAATATTGTGGAAACACAATCAGGATAACCCAGGATCTGGCAGCTTCTACACTGAGGGATCGAAGGTCTTGGAATGTGATATTCCAGAGGTCAAGGGAGCTGGGATTAAAACCAAGAGTCACCTACCCAGCAAAACTGAGTATCTTGTTTCAGGGGAAAATAATGGTCATTCAGTGGAATAGAGGACTTTCAAGCATTCTTGATGAAAAAACCAGAGTTGAATAGAAAATTTGACATTCAGATACAAGAAGCAAGAGAAGCATGAGAAGGTAAACAGGGAAAAGAAATCATAAGGAACTTATCAAATTTGAACTATTAACATTCCTACATGGAAAAACAATAATTGTAAATTATGAAACTTTTCTCAGTAGTTGAAGGGATTAGAAATATATATATGTCTATATGAGGGTATGTGGGCATATGAATACATATGTGAATGTGTGTATATACGTTTACAGGTATACATAGATAGAGGGCACAGGACCAATTTAACAAGAAGGGATGACACTTAAAAGGTGAAATTAAGAGGTGAGAGGAATATAATGAGAGGAGATGGGGAGAGACAGATTGGGGAAAGTATCTCATACAGAAGAGGCAAGGGGAAATGGTTACAATGGAGGGGAAGAATAGGAAGGCAAAAGGGAATGGGTCAACCTTATTCCTATTGAATCTGGCTTGAGGAGGGAGGGAAATACACACTAAATAGGGTATCTTACCCTCCAGGAGAATAGGGGGGGAAGATGATGAGAGGGGGGATGATGGAAGGGAGGGCAGGCTGGGGGGAAGGGAAGTTGGAAGCACCCACTTTTGAAAAGGGACAGGATCAAAGTAGAGAATAGAACAAGTGGGAGGTGGGATAGGAGGGAGGGAAATATAGTCAGTCTTTTACAATATATCTACTATGTTATTGTTTTGCATTAGCCGCACATGTACAACCTATACTGAACTGCTTGTCTCCCCAGTGGCTGTGGGTGGCAGGGGGGAAGGACATGAATCTGTAATTGAAAGTTTTAAAATCAAATATTCAAATATATATATATTTGTGTGTGTGTATACTATTATTAATACCATCTTACATTTAATTAAGAAATAAGATATACAGGCACTGAGGCATAGAGATCCACTGGTAAAGTCGAAACGGGTATGGGAGAAAATATGGGAGAGAGCAGATTGGAGGTGGGGATATCCCGTGGGACTGCTGTTTTGGGGGGATGGGTGGGGGAAAAACGGGGAGAAAATTTGTAACTCAAAATCTGGCGGAAACGAATGATGTAAATCAGAAGTTAATAAAGCATTTTTAAAAAAGAGAAAATTAGTAGAAGAACCATTAACTTTTGGATTGAATTGAATTGAAGAAGATTAATATTTGAAGCAGAGTAGGAACAGCTAATTAAGAGAAAATTAGTAGAAGAAACATTAACTTATGGACTAATACTCTCTTAACATCCCTTCCCACTCTGTATTTGTGACTGCTTATGCCTGTTATAGTTTGGAGTTGGCTGAGGGTATATAAATTTTGGGGGGTGGGAGTGGGCTATAAAGTAGGGTCTCCTGTAGTTTTTACTCTTAGTTTATTCTGATTAGTATTAGATTCAGTTCAACAGTCTTGCAATTTAAGTCTCTTATTTATAAGGTATACTGGGAATACACATACAAATACAAAATAATCCTTGTCCTTCTAATGTATGGATTCTTAAGCTTCAGATATTAGATTTCAAAAATAAAATTTTTTAAATAATATTCTCTTTAAAAAGCCATTCTTTTGCCATTTTGTAAATTTTGTGCACTTTTAAAAACATCATTCAGAGTCAATAACTTGACTAGATTCCCAAAACTGTTTATAACTCAAAAAAAGGGTTAAGAACCCATATTCCAGTAGATGAAGGGTTGTCTACAATATGGCATCACTTTATAAGATCATGGGATTTAGAACTAAAGGGGCCCATTAATATCATCTTTTAAACCCCTGATTTTAAAGTTAAGGAAACTGATATTCATTGTGGTTAAATGACCTTCCCCAAATAACTTAGAAAATAGCTTATCCAGGAGTCAAAAACTGGTTCTTTGACTATAAACTCTGTGTTATTTCTGTCATTTTACACTACATCCCCAAATGGTCTTTTGTCTACTGAAATTAAATCAAGAGAATGCGATTATGGAATAAAAAACTCTGGGTTCAGATTTTGACTCCACCACTTAACTGTATGACCCAGGGTGCAAGTCATTTAATCTCTGGGCCTCACTTTGTTCTTTAATGTAATCCAAATACCAGTTGATGCCAAGATTAACAGCAACAACAAATTCTTTTGTTTTTATCTGAAATGCTCTGCTCCTTGTTCCCCTTTCCCTTTACTAAAACTTGGCTAGGACAAAACATCAAAACGTTTTAAGTCCATAAGGAATGTTTTATGAAAGCTGCATATGTAATTCTCAGTTGATTTTAACATTCCATATTCTCCTTATGAGTCTTAGTGAAGGTTTAATTGTAAATTTTAAATCAAAAGAATTTCCATTGTATGTTGGATTTAAGTGCTTGACCAGAATGATAATGTAACTTCACACCTATGTTGTTATTTTTAGAAGTCTGAATACTGTGATTCAACCTTCTTTCCCCTCTTTCCCAGTGGTGCCTTCCCTATATTCACTTTTAAAATAAAGCTTCAAAATCAAGATCAAAGGGTCACACTACTGAAGAAAAGCATACTAAACAAATAAATAAGGCCAGCTCTTCATTAAGGTGAGAGAAAAAAAAAACCCCTCTCAAATCAAAACCTTTTACACCAAAGTAAAGTTTTGGTTTTACCAAAATGGGTGTTTGGGAGTGAGTGCTGTTTCTCTAATTTCTCCACAGATTTACCTTTTCAGATGAGTAGGGGTGTAGATTGCCCTTGTTAAAGAACCTGCTATTTCATGAGTTGTCAGTGAAAGACAAATTGAGTTTTTACCAAGTCATTTCCATCTTGTTACTTTTGTACTAGAAATATTCTCTGAAGTAAAGGAGAACATTGAAGTAGAACATCACTGTATGGTATAATTTTCTTTTAAAATTAAGTGGAAATGGGGTGGCTAGGTGGTGCAGTGAATAGACCACCGGCCCTGGAGTCAGGAGGACCTGAGTTCAAATGTGGCCTCAGACACTTGACACATAAAGTGGAAACAAAAAAATTCACCTCCATATTTGATGTGAATAAATTATTTTCTTTTACTTTTTTTTTTAAGGCAGTTGCATACCTAAGGAGTATCAGAGCTAGGTTTTTTTTAACTCAAGTTTTCCATTTAGTCCAATGCTCTTTTCAATATAAAATCCATGTATAAGACATTTGTGATATAATGTATATATTTACTTACCTCCCATTTTATCAACCTTATATCCTATGACCTTTTTTCTTTCATTAATTTTTTTGTTACTGTCTTTTTAGTTTTTACCATTAACTTCCATAAGTTTTAAATTTTCTCCCCCTCTGTTTTACCCCCCTTCCCTGCAAGACGGCACACAATCTGATATAGGCTCTACATACACATTCCTAGTAAACATTTTCACATAAGCCACATTGTATAGAAGTATTAGAACGTATGGGAGTAACCATGAGAAAGAAAAAACAAATAGAAATAGTCCGCTTCACTCTGCATCCAGACTCCATAGTACTTACTCTATATTGCATTTTCCATCATGAGTCCTTAGGAATTGTTTCAGGACCTTGCATTGCTGAGAAAGGGCTAAGTCTATCAAAGTCATTCATTACACATGTGGACATCTTCACTGTGGCTGTTACTGTGTATAGTGTTTTCATTCCCCTCAGCATCAGTTCATATTAAGTCTTTCCAGGTTTTTCTGAAGTATGCCTGTTGATTGTTTCTTATAGTTCAATAGTATTCCCAATTGAAGGACATACCCTCAATTTCTATTTCTTGGCCACCACAAAAAATAGCTGCTATAAATGACTTTGTAGGTCCTTTTCACATTTTTAATGATCTCTTTGGGATATAGCCCTAGAAGTGGTATTGCTGGGTTAAAGGGTATGCACATTTTTATAGCCTTTTAGACATAGTTCCAAATTGCTCTCCAGAATTATTGGATCAGCTCATAACTCCACCGACCATGAATTAGTGTTCCAACTTTCCCACATCTTCTCCAACATATATCATTTTCCTGTTTTGTCATGTTAGCCAATCTGATAGGTATGATGTAGTACCTCAGAGTTGTTTTGATTTGCATCTCTCTGAATCAGTAAAGATTTAGAGCATTTTTCATATGGTGTAATGGTAATGGGAATTTGATTACCTCCTGCCCTTTAATAAGCCTAAATTGAACTTTAGGACCTTCCTTGATTTGAAAATATACTCTGCCCCCTAATAGGCTGAATGTGGTTACATGGAGCCTGTGGTGGGAAGAGTTTGCTGAAGAGTGGAGCAGAACCCGCAAGAGAAGCTTGCTTTGAGGGAGGTTTGTTTTTCAGAAAGGCATAACTTTTGTTACTTTGTAGACAAGTGGGTCACAAGGGTTTTGATGTTCTCTTACCTTGGAGAAGACTATATATACCTCTGAGGTGAGGTTTTGCTTTGGGTCTCACTTTGGGAAGAGTTGTGTGATTTGGCCAGATGAGACTCTGGGTAGCCGTTGAGCCCCCCCCCCCCCCGGCTGTCAAAATACAGAGGTTAGTGCTTCTCTCTATCATAAACTAACTATGTATGTGATGATCAGACAGCTAGGAACTCTCTGTCTGCTGAATTATGTTATTTTCTCTGTCTGAGTTTTTGTCTGCTTGTAACTTTTTTTTTTTCTGTGAAGTTCAGGGTGCTGTCTTTTTCCCCTGAACTGGGTAAATGATATATGTTTGATTAAAGTAATATTGTTAACCCTTTTGAATTGCTTTCCTTTAGAAAAGCAAATCAAAGAACCTGTGCTAGCAGCCATCTGGTACTTGCTGCTACATTTGAGTATTAATATCTTTAATTTCTTCCTCTGAAAACTGCCTGTTCGTATATTTTTGACCATTTATCAATTGGGGAATGACTTGTATTCATGTAAATTTGACTCAGTTCTCTATATATTTTAGAAGTGAGGTCTTTGTCAGAGACACTAGTTGTAAAAATTCTTTCCCAGTCTTTTGTTTCCCTCCTAATCTTGGTTGCATTGACTTTGTGCAAAAACTTTTCAGTTTAATGCAATCAGAATCCATTTTTCATTTCATAATTTTACCTCTTGTTTGGTCATAAATTCCTCCATTCTCTATAAATCTGACAGGTAAACTATTCCTTACTCCCATCATTTGTTTATAATATCAATAAGCTTTTATGCTAGATTATGTACCCATTTGGACTTTATTCTGGTGTACAGTGACAGAGGTTGGTCCAGGCCTAGTTTTCTTCCATGCTATTTTCCAGTTTTCCCAGCAGTTTTTGTCAGTGAGTTCTCATCCCAGAAACTGGGGTCTTTGGGTTTATTAAACAGTAGATTGCTATAATCATTAACCACTATGTCTTCGGTACCTGTCCTGTTCCACCAATCTACCCTTCTATTTCTTAACAAGTAGTATCAAGTGGTTTTGATATACAATTACCCTTGCATTTCTTTTCATTAATTCCCTTGATATTCGAGACCTTTTGTTCTTCCAGATGAATTTTGATACTATTTTATCTAGCTTTGTAAAATAATTTTTTGATAGTTTGATTGGTATGGCATTGAATAAGTAAATTAAATATAATTATCATTTTTGTTATATAAGCTTGACCTACCCACAAAAACTGATGTTTTCCAGTTATTTAGATCTGACTATTTGCGTGAAAAAGTGTTTTGGAATTGTGTTTATATGGTTCCTGGGTTTGTTTGGGTAGATAGGCTATTACCTACTCTTTCATTCAGTCTTAGCTGTACAAACTAGATCTCATAATTTCCCACAGTTCTTCTACTTCTTTGATTAGAAACTGACATTTTTTTATTTGACCACAGAAACCCCTCTCTCCTTATACCTTACCACTATGGATATTGTAATTTCCTTTCCTTGGTACTTTCTCATTATCTCCATCCTGACTTCACTTTCTTACCTTCCCAATATCATAATATTGTTAAGATTTCCATGCCACAGTGTGTCCTACATTCAAATAAATCCCTGTGCCCATTTTGTCTTTTGACAAATCTGAGCCCTAAATTATTCTTACCTTCTGCTTCCTACTCTTACTCATGTGGTGCAAAAAAGAGCTAAGACAAGTCACTTAATTGCACTGACTGGTCACATTATAAAGTCATGTTACCCAGCTTCAACTGCAGCAAGATAGTTGTTTTATTCTTACCTAATGAATTTCCTATGTCGTTCCCCACAGAAACTTCCCCAAACCTTCTTTTCCCTCCTCAGGTTGTTCCATTGCTCCCGCCACTACACTTGAGGACCCTGCCTCTTATTTTACTGAGAAATGGAAGCTAGTCTGTGATGTAGGTCACTTTGGCTTTATTGAAGAATCTCTTGAATATGTAACATCCCCTATTCTTTCCTCCTTTCCCCCCACATTTTGACAAAAAGATTTGACTCGTCAAGTCCAAGTTCTCTTTATCCCCTCCAGTCTTCTCTAACATTGTACTCCCAATCTCTGTCCCTTTCTGTCCCCCACCCCTACCTATTCCCTGTCTCTTTCCCTTTCTCTCCTATTCTGCTATTTCTCTTCTCTTTAATATCTCCCTATCTTCTGTGGTTCAGTGAATAGAGCACTGAGCCTGCAGTTCGAAAAATCCGACCTCAGACACCTAATAGCTTTGTGATCCTAAGCAAGTCACTTAACCTTTTTGCCTCAGCTTGCTCATTTGTAAAATGAACTGGAGAAGGAAATGGCAAACCACTCCAGTATTTTTTTTTTTTTGGAAGGGGAAGAGCAGGGTAATGACTTGCCCAAGGTCACATAGCCACTCCAGTATTTTTGCCAAGAAAACCCCAAATGGGATCATGAAGAGTTAGACATGACTGAAATGAATGAACAGCAAAATAGACAAAATAAGGGAGACAAGCAGGGTGAATTAGAAAGCCTAATATAAGAAGTTAAATGTAAATTCATTCCTGCTGTTACTGAAATAAGATGCAATCCATAAAAGAAATATTCCTCAAAAGAGGTTATGTTCAAAAGCAAACAGGTAAAAAGATGGGGTTGCATGCTAGTGTATAGTAAGAAGAAATGTCAGAACCAGAGGTCAGTATGCTTAGTAGGAGAAAACTTGGATGAGGCAGAAATGGAAGCTATATTGTCCACGTTTATTGCAGTTGGATCAGAAAGTAAAATAGATGAGTTCAAGAATCTGGTCGTGATGTACGCCCTGACGCATATTATTTCACTGTAACTAGGCCATTTCCTAGCCATATCTAAACCATGCCTCTGCACTTGTACATACCACTACCCCTCCCCTCCTTGAAGGCAGTGACTATCTTGCTTACTTGTATTTATATCCATCATAAACAAATCTTGCCATATTAAGCTCATTTCATTCTTAATAGGATAATGACACTTGGTAACCTAACAATGTTATAAATTGTTACACTAGTAACTCCCATTTATGTAGCACTATAATGCTTTCAAATCACTTTGCAAATAATGTCACAAAAAGTATCTCATTTGATTGTCATTACAACCCTAGGAGGTAGGTGCTCTTATTGTTCCCATTTTACAGATTGAGGAAACTTGCCAGATGAAGTTAAATGACTTACTCAGGGTATACAGCTAGTAACTGTACTTTGAACTCATTCTTCCTGACTCTTTGTATAGCGCTCTTATCTACTGCACCACCTAGCTGCTTCTCTGTAAATAGAAAAGGCAATATTTATTTTTTTTAATTAATGTAGTTTTAGTTTTCACCAATCACTCCCATCAGATTTTCTCCCTCTCCTCACCCCACCCCCAAGACAGCGTCCAGTCTGATATAGGTTCTTACTTATGCATTCATATTAAACATTTTCAAATTAGACATGATGTAAAGAAGAATTAGAACTAATAGGAGGAACCACAAGAAAGAAGAAACAAAACAACAGAAGAAAAGGAGAGCAAATAGTATGTGTCCTTCCACATTTAGACTCCAAAGTTCTTTCTCTGGATATGGATAGCATTTTCTATTGTGAGTCTTTTAGAGTTACATTAGATCCCTGCATTACTGAGGAGGGGTAAGTCTGTCAAAATCAGTCATCTCACAGTGTGGTTGTTACTGTGTACAATATTCTTCTGGTTCTCATTTCACTCAGTATCAGTTTATATAAGTATTTGCAGGCTTTTCTGAAGTTTGCTTGCTCTTTATTTCTTATAGCACAATAGTATTCCATTCCATTCATATACTGCAACTCGTTCAACCATTCCGCAGTTGATGGACATCCCCTCAATTTCTAATTCTTTGCCACCACAAAAAGAACTGCTATAAATATTTTTGTACATTTGAGTCCTTTTCTCGTTTTTATGATCTCTTTGGGATACATACCTTGAAGTCGTATTGCTGGTTCAAAGAGTATGCAATTTTATAGCCCTTTGGGCATAATTTCTAATTGCTCTCCAAAATGGGTGGATCAGTTCACAACTCCACCAGCAATGAAAAGACAAAAATAATTTGCTTAGATTTTAGCAAAGCATTTTTATAATTTCATGCCACTCATGTGCAAAATTTATTGGCTTGATAATAGTATAGTTAGATGAATTTGGAGGTGTTTGAATGGCCATACACAAAGTAATGATTAATATTTAAGCTTATAAGTATATACCCCAAGGATGTGAAATTCCCTGCTCTGGGATGTGTGTGTGTGTGTGTGTGTGTGTGTTTAAATTGGTATTTATAAAACATAGATTCTGTGCTTTTTACATTTGTGTATGACTCCAGTTTGTGAAGGATAATTAACTTTGGCTATTAAGAGATCCAGAAAGATCATGGAAGCCTAGAATGTTAGAACAAATCTAATAAGATGGAATTAAACGGGTATAAGTGTAAAATCTTCACTATGGTTCATTATACATTTGAAAACTGCATGTACCCTTCATCTGGTTTTAGAGGATTATAAACTCAGAATGAGTCAACAATGTGCTGTGGCAGCCTTGAAAACTAATTCAATCTAAAATTACCTTGAGACGCCTTGAGAACTAAGGAGAGAGTAGTCTTTGTTATACTATGTGTAACATTTTGTGTTCAGTTCGAGGCATCACATTTTAGGAAGGAACATGTATAATCTGGGAGAATGTATTGAGGACATCTTGGATGGATGAGGATCTTGAAGTCATGTGAGGATAAATTAAGGACACTTGGGATGTTTAACTTTAAGCAAAGAAGACTTGGTAGTGTGGTGTGAGATACTGATTGAGTGATATGAAGCTGCCTTTGAAATACTATTTTATAGTTGAGGGACTAGACTTGTTTAACTTGGTCCCAGAGTGTAAGACTCTGATTTTGTAGAGACAGATATAGATTGAACATTTTAGAAAACAAACCTTAATAACTATTATTTTGAAGTGTAATCAGTTGCCTCAGTAAATAACTCTTCCACATTGGATTTCTTCTTTCAAGACTGGATGATCGTTTATTTGATACGTTTTAGAAGGATATTTTCATAATGGCCTTTCTGTTTGTTGTATTTAAGAACATCAAGTTCAGATTTCTGCTGGATATTCAAAGCTCACCCTTTTAGGTATTTAGAGATCTCCAAAGGAGATATTGAAATGTTTTCTATGGCTAATTTAAACCAGAGAAATGGGGCACTTCATTGTATGATGAAGTTGACTGAAAAAAGCTTACTGCTTTTAGAATTCCATTATGGAAAATGCTTAATAATACAACCTATTGGCTGAAAACTGAAGTGACTTTTGCACGTCTTTCTTATGAAAAGAAGAAATATAGGTAGTAGAGGTTAGAACATATGCAACCTTCTGTGAATAAGGATTAAGTTTTCTAATTGCAGAATCTTGCATTATGATCATTGGATTGGATCCAGACAATGCAGTCTGGCTGATGACATGAATACTCTTCTCACCAGCTGCCTAAAGCGGTCAGATGGAAAAGTAATCCTATTTGTACTTCCCTACTGACACAGATTGCACAATTAAAGTAGGGAAGATCTGCTAAGAATATGAATTAGCTGTTTGTTTTTGTGCTCCTGCTTGGTTGAACTCTGAGGGTAGAATGGTTCAGGATAATTGGCATTATAAGCAATGCATTGAGCTTTTGAACAAGCATGTTGACTATGTAGCAATGCCATTGAGGAGCCTACTAGCTTGTAATCCTAGAGCCAGGGGATCCTAACTTTTTTTGTAGGGATAAACCTCTGTGTGTGTATGTGTGTCTGTGTCTGTGTGTATAGAGTGTAGTGGAAAGTGACATTAAACTTGGACTCATAGTTCAAATATTATCTGCATTGCTTATTAAGGTCTGTGCTTCATTTGTTTCCTCATCTGCAAAATGGGGCCAGTAAGGCCCATATCATATGGTGTCAAACAGTTCTCTTCCAATCTAACAGGTTAAGTCTTTCTGATCAGATCAGTACGTTCTATCATAGTTTTCTTTCAGTTTTATTTGATCCAAAATATTTTGTAAGGTATAATCTTAGAACTTCTTATTAAATGAAGTAAGCCAAATACATACATTTATTATGTAAAAATTTAGTTTCTCTTAACATATGCAAGAACTAAACTCTACCTCCTTTTGGAAACTTTGGGGGGGGCTAGACAGGCAGTTGGGGTTAAGTAACTTGCCCAAGGTCACATGGCTACTACATGTTAAGTGTCTGAGCCTGGATTTGAACTTAGATCCTCCTTACTCCAGGGCCGGTACTCTGTTTACTGTACCACCTACCCGCCCCCCTTTTGGAAATTTTAAAGTTCCCCCAAAAATGGATAACTTTTTTTTTAAGTTATATTGTAAAGTTGTAAAATATATTCTTAGTTACTTTTGTTAGAATAGGACCCAGACCTCCTAATTTTGACTTCCTCTCTTTTTCCATTATGATAATTTGGCCTACCATAATTACAATAGTAGTACATGGTGCAGGTCAAATAGGTGGCTTGGTAGATAGAGTACTGGGCCTTGAGTCAGGAAGACTTATCTTCCTGAATGAAAATCTGGACTCAGATATTTACTAGCTGTGTTACCCTAGACAAGTCACTCAACCCTATTTTGTCTTAGTTCCTTCAACTGTAAAATGCACTGGAGAAGGAGATGGCAAACCACTCCAGTGTCTTTGCCAGGGAAATCCCAAATGGGGTCACAGAGAGTTCGACATGACTGAAATGGCCGAACAACACAAAGTATATTAGCTAATATTTATGTAGTGTTTTGGGATTTTGAAAGAGCTTTCCTTACAACTGAGTATTATTTGTTTTTGTTTAGTCATTTTTCAGCTGTCTGACTCTTCATGAGTTGCCCAAGGTCACACACCTAGTATCTGGGGCCAAATATTATTGTCCTTATTTTAAAGAGTAAGACAGTGAGACTTAACAAAGTCACATAACCAAATTGTATAGAACTGAGACTAGAATTTCTGAGAACTCTTCAATAATAATTCCATTTATTGCCTTGCTTCTTAAAAACAGAATTAAATGGTATTATTGTATGTAGCATTTACATTCAGTCTTAAAATTGTGTTAGATATCCACTGCTTTCCTTAATGGCCAAGAAACCTTGGTAATAACATTTTTTATAACCTTCGTGGTTTTATTGGAAGGCATGATTGGAAGTCTTGATTCCATTAACTGCCAGAATTAAAGGAACTTGTTAGACTCTTTTATGATTAGAATCGTGACAGTCACTATTTGTCTCTTTGAAATTTTAACATGAATTGTGCATGTACAGGGTTAAGTCTTAACCTAAAGGAATTATTCAGACTTCACATTTCATATAACATTCTGTTGTTGGGTTTTTTTTTTTTTTTTTGTATTTACCATCTCTAAGGAATTAAAATGTTTGCACAGAAAATTCCCACTAGATGGCTCAGTGTGAGTGTTGGGTGTCTTTCGTTCCTTCCCCCTGCCCCCTCCCCAGATATCTAACCCAGATGCTGTCCTTTCTTTCACACATAGTCTGTTCTCTTCTCTTATACTCACTTACCTCATGTTTGGATTACTATTGCAGTAGCCCTTTACTTGGTCTCCCTGGTCTTTCCCCTCTCCAGCTCATTCTTCCCTTAGCTGTGAAACTGATCTTCCTGAAATGAATTCTGACCTTTATAACCCCTTAATACTCTACATACTCTTTTGATCCAATGACACAGTCCTCCTTGCTGTTTCTTAGACTGGACTCTGGCCTTCTTTCTCTTCTTCACGAGTCATTCCATCTTTTTGCTCTGGGCATTTTCACTAACTACCCCTCATGCTTGGATTTCTTTCCCTCCTCATCTCTGCTTCTGTCCTTTCCAGACTTCTTTCAGGTCTCAGCTAAAGTCTTCTGTAAGAATGCCTGTCAGGGGCGGCCAGGTGGCTCAGTGAGTAAGAGCACGGGCTTTGGTGTTGGGATGACCTGGGGATCGAATCTGGGCTCCGACACTTGGCACCACTCCCAGAAATAACTGGCTGTGTAACCTTGAGCAAGTTACTTAACCCCCATTGCTTAAAAAAAAAAAAGAATGTCTGTCTATAGGGGCGGCAAGGTGGCGGAGTGAGGAGAGCACGAGACCTGCAGTCGGGAGGACCTGGGGTGGAATCCGGCCTCAGACACTTGACCTCCTCCCCCCCCCCCAAAAAAAAAAAAAAACTAGCCGTGTGACCTTGGGCAAGTCGCTTAACCCAATTGCCCTACCCTCCTCCCTCTAAAAAATTTGCCTCAGTTTCTTCCATTGTAACATGAGAATGATAATCTGCACCTACCTCCCAGGATTGTTGTGAGTTTCAAATGAGATAATATTTGTAAAGTGCTTAGCGTAGTACCTGGCACATAGTGGGTATGCACTTAATGAATGCTTGTTCCTTCCCTTCAGAAGGTGGTGTTTGAGCTTATTCTTTATTTGTCTTTATCATTAGTATTTTATTAATTTGTTATGTATTGTATATGTAGTGTAGTAAGTGTTGCCATCCCATTTAAATAATAAAAATAAAACATTCAACATATATATATAGTCCAGCAAAACAAATTCCTACACTTATCACATTCAAAAATGTGTTTCTTTCTGCATTTTAAGTTTAATACCTCTCTGGTAGAAGGGAGGTAGCATAATTCATCTTCATTCCTCTAGCAATTATGTCTTCAAGGATGTTTTTCTTTTCTTTCTAGATTAAATTTTATCTTCAAATGAAGATACCTTCTCCCTTCCCCACTAGTTGATAAGCAAGAAAAACAAAACCTGTTGTAAACGTGTAGTAAACAAATCCCCACAGTCATGTCCAGAAATGTTTCTCTTTCTGCACTTTGAACTCTCAGAATCATTAGTGCTCAGGAATGGTGGTTAATCAGTATATTGATTAGATTCCCCAAGTCTTCGCAAGTTTGAACATATTTTTTGAAGAAATATAAAAAGTTGGAGATCAGGAGGATAAGTATTCGAAGGAACAGATGGAAGATGTAGCATCTAATATGATGAAGATTAAATAGATTATAGGAATGTTGAGTAATGTGGAAGAAACTGGAAAGATAGAAAGGGATTCAGGTTCTGAAGAACTACTAACGTTTAAGGGATGGAGTGATGTGGTCAGACAAAATCACCTTATTGTGTGAAGGATGGACTGAGATGAGAAAAGAAAAGGAGACTAATTAGAAGATTGTTGGCATAGTCCAGGTGAAAGGCGTTGGTTGAGTATTTGAACTAGGATGATGACTATGTTAGGGAAGAGAAGGGGACATAGAAAAGATGTTGTGGAGATAGAAATGGACATGATTTGATATGTGGGAAGAGTGAGAACTTGAGGGTGACGCTGAGATGTTTTGAACTTGTATGACTTATAAATGATGCAAAAGTCATATACAGCATGGAATAGAACAAATGAGTTTTGGTCAGAATCCTTGGAGAGAATACTGGTATTAATGAGCTTATAGCTATTTGAGCATAAACGATGACCTCTTAAGTTGGTTTCATGTTATTCATTGGGCATTGCCCAGAACTGGGCTTCTTTACAGAGTGAGTCAGACTTTTGTTGTGAATGAGTCATAGTTATCACATGCCCCTACAGTAAGGGACTTCATAAAAGTAATTTGAAAGAAGAGTTGTTTTCTCCATTAGGAAAGATAGAATTCCTTTTGTTTTCTTATTCTTTTATTTTTACTTTTCAGTTCCAAATTCTCTCCCTTCACCCCTCCCCCGCCTGTTAAGAAGGCAAAAAAGGAGATGCTCATGTAAGTCATGTATAATGTATTTCCATATTAGCCATGTAATTCCCCCTGTTTTATTCTGCACTGAGTTGATAATTTTTTTTTTCTGGAAGTAGTTAACATTTTCATCATGAGCTCTTTAGAATAGTTATGGATCCTTGTATTTATCAGAGTAGCTCAATCTTTTATAGTTGATTATCATTATAATATTGCTGTTACCTTGTACTCTGTTCCCCTAGTTTCTGCTCACTTCACTTTGTATCAGGTATTGGGAAGGTGGTAAGTAGAAGGAGGATTTCTGTATTTCAGAGACATGTGTCTTTGTGGTTTTCTAGCACACTATCCTCTAAGCCAGTGAGTCGCCTCCAAATTTTTGATCACACTCCTATTAGCAAAAAATATTTGAGCATACAACCTCAATAACTGTCAATATTATAAAATACTAAAGTAGAAATTACTAAGGATGAGAAAAATAAAATGCTGTTCAATCTTAAAGTTAATAAGGAGCCACTAGAGTTTGTTGTAATAAGTTAATGACAGACCTATGCTTTACAAATTCAAAGGCTGCTAAATGTATTGGACAGAAAAGAGACTTGAGGCAGGGAGGCTTTAGGAATGGTTCAGGTAACAAACAAGTAATGAAGTTTAAAACTACATTGGAGCCTATATGAAGGAGAGTAGTGGAAAAGAACACTGAGGGTGAATTTGGGTGCCTGGAAGGATGGTGAATCCCTCAACAGCAGTCAAAAAGTTTGAAAGTGAAATGAGTTTAGGTACAAGATCTGCAGTAGAATAAATAGTCTTAGTGTTGGATTTTAGTCCAGGAGACCTTGGTTTGATTGTATGACAGACATTTATAAGCTCTGTGACTCTGGGGAAGTCTCTTAACTTCTATGAATCTCTTTCATCATCTGTAAAATGAGGGCTTTGGACTGACTGGTCAACCTCTTAGAACCTTTTGACCTTTAAATTTATGGTTCTTATGGCTCTCTGATCATCCATGCCTTCTCTTCCTTTGTAACTTACTTTGGGTTCCCCTAAATGAAAAAGGAAACAGATGAGTTCCAACTTAATAGTCAATCATTGTTCTATAGTATAATAAGCAGATCACCTGCTTTTTTCTGGAAGTAGTTAACATTTTCATCATGAGCTCTTCAGAATTGTCATGGATCCTTGTATTGATATAAAAGCTAAGTCTTTTATAGTTGATTTGTCATTACAATATCGCTGTTACCTTGTACTCTGTTCCCCTAGTTTCTGCTCACTTCACTTTGTATCAGGTATTGGATATTCCACCTGCCATTTAGTGATGAGAGGGAAATAAATTTTCCCAGTGGTCCTACAATGTTGCTATTGTAGGTTATGACTTCCTTGATGTGTTTGCTGTTAGCCAGTCTCAGAAGTTAAAATACACAGCTGAAGGAGGAGATGGTTATATGGGAGTGTTTAGGATATGGTTGTCTTGAAGACAAGACTTACAACTGAGCTGTTTCAGGGAAGTTGGGATATGCCCCATCTTATCCCACTCTATGATTGGTTGATCATATAATATGCATATCTTTTGGGAACAGACCTGGCACCTAACTTTGGATCCTATTTCTATAAGTCATGCTGCCTCTCCTTCCACCTAACACCTATTTCACACAGTCCCAATAGACACTACTTTGATATTTTAAGGATATGTGCTTGCTTTGGGTACTCCCTCATCATTCACATTAACACTTCAATCTTGACTGACAAATAAGAGCCCTGTTTTTGCCTTGTTTCTGTGAATTAAAGCTCTAGAAAGAGTATGCATACTATATAACTTCTTTCTACAAATGTTTGACCACCTACCGTTTTCTGTTACCTATTGCTCTTTCCTGATTTTCCTTGTTATCTTAATTTTCTTTGACTAGAGCCACTCATAGACTAACCCTGGTTATCTTAACACTCTCCCCCAGGACTTTATCCTGGGACCTATTCTCCTCTTCACCAGGGAACAGCAGTCCAACCTGCTGCCTGTTTTTGTACAGTCCACAAGATACACATATTTTTTATATCCTTAATAGTTGGGGAAAAATCCAAAAGTATTTCATGACATGTGAAAGTGTTATGAAATACAGATTTCAATGTCCATAAATAAAGTTTTATTCAGACACATTCTTTCATTTACATATTTCCATGGCTGCCTTCGCACTACAGTGGCAGAATTGAGTACATGGGACAGAAACTGAATGTGACACTGTCATCTTTTCACACTCCTGGCTTTGATACACTACAGATTGCAGTGACACAGTTATAACTTGACAGTATTAAGTGAATTGCCATTATACACCATTTGATTTTTTAAAATTTATTACCAGTGCATTCTCATCATGTTAAAATAGAAGATGGGTGGTAATTTTTTTTTTTTTACTACTTTTTAAACTCAGGGCCAAGATTGAAAATTTTCTAATAGAGAAGGAAACACCCCACTATTAATTTGTAAATTAGCTTTTGCTGCATTTAAATTACAGTGCAAAACAGCGCTTGTATGTAAAACTTATACTACAATAAACTCAATTCCATGGCAACTAATGTTTGAATTAGAAGATGAATGCTTTATATACTTGTGCCATCAGAAGTTAAAACAAGAAGTCAAGTTCCCTTTCCTGCATACATTTACAGGAATATCTTTTTCAACTCAGACTATGGTTCTAGCAGCGTGGTTTGGACTTCGATGCAAGTACAAAAGAAACTTCCATATTTCAAAATCCACTTAACTGTAATTGTGGAGCTTTTACATACCCTTCCAACTGTGTTTACCAATCAGTTTCGATGATAGGGAACACTAATTTTGAACCCCAGTTAAGCAGAATGTAACCACTACAACCTCCCTAAAAAAGAATTCCATTCTCATTAGTTGGCCTATATTATAGGAGAAATTTGTTTATATACCATTATTTAAGTACTAACAAAATATCCTTGATTTTTGCACCTTGACCCACAAAGCCTAAAATATTGACTTATTTAGCCCTTTACAGAAAATGTTTGCTGACTCCTGCTGTGTATCTTTATTTCCATTGGTGATTTTTATCAGCTCTTATGGATTTAATTATCTATCTCAATGCAAATGCTTTTCAGAACTATTTATCCAGCCCTAACCTCTCTCCTGACATTTGTCCTGTGTCCATCTCAATGTGGATGTCACTTAGATATCTTACATTCAGTATATCAAAAATTGAACTTAATATATTTCTTCTCAAAACCTTCTCTTTGCATCTCTTTTGGAATTTTTCTTTTACCTATCAAGGGTACCACTATTCTTCCAGTCACACAGACTTGAAACCTAGGTATCAACCTTAAGTTCTTATTCTCATCCCACATAGATAATTAGTGTCAGTCTTTTCTCCTCATAACATCTTTTGTATATGTCTTCTCTTGGAAGACTGACATCAACTCTGCAGAACTTCATCACCTCAGTTCTAGGCTATCGTTGGTCTTCCTGTCTCAAGTCTCTTTCCAGTCAGTCCATCCTCCACTTAGCTATCAAATTGATGTTCTTAAAATAAAGGTTTGATCATATTGCCAATCCCCTCTCCACTGTCAGTAAACTCTAGTGGCTCCCTACCACTTCCAGGATCAAATGTAAAACCTGATTTGGTTTTTAAAGTCCTTCATAATCTTGCCAATTGCTACTTTCTCCAGCCTTTTTCCACCTTACTCTCTCCCTGTGTGTGTACTCTATGATCCAGTGACACTAGTTTTACACTCCTGTCTCTCCACAATGGGTATTTCTAAGGGCTTATACCTAGAATCCTCTCCTGTCTCATCTTTCTTGCTGACTTTCCTGGTTTCTTAGAGCTCCAACTAAATCCTACCTAATACAAGAAGCCTTTACCAATCCCCTCTAATTCCTTTACATGCTCTCTGTGGTTTTCTCCAGTTAATCCTGTATATTTTGTCTGTGTATAGTTGTTTGCATGTCTTCTCACTATCAGAGTGTAAACTTGATCAGGCCTCTCTTGTGCACATTGCACAGTGCCTGCTACATACTATATGTGCTTAACAAATGCTTATTAGTTAACTGATTCATTACCCAGAGGCCCCAGAAGATTCCACCAACCTGAAAATTTTTACATGCAGGATAATGACTTACTGCATGTTTGTTAGGACTAACCTTGCTGAGATTAGAGGGTCATAATCAATAAACATTTATTAAGTGCCCTACTGTGTGGTAGACACTGTTAAAACTATAGGGATACCAAAAAGAAGGTTCAAAATGATAGTCTCTGCCTCTCGAGGAGCTTATAGTCTAATGGGGGAGACAAAGTGCTGATAAGTATATTTGCATAGGCACTAGAATTAAGAGGGGTTTAGTTTAGAAAGGTTTCCTGTAAAAGTTACGATTTAGTTCAGACTCATAGGAAGCTAGGGAAGTCAGTAGGCAGACTGGAGGACAGAGAGCATTCCAGACATACAGTACAGCCAGAGAAAATGCACAGAGAGATGGAGTGTCTTATTTGTGGAATAGCCAGTGTTACTAAATTGAAGAATACCTGATGGGGAAGTAAGGTGTAAGAAGACTGGAATAAGATATGTGTAAGGGAAGTGGGGTCTTGATTGTGAAGGGATTTGAATGCCAAACAGAGGATTTGTATTTATTTGCCTCTGGAGGCAACATGTTGCCACTGGAGTTTATTGAGGGGGTTAGGGGTCGAGGTGGGGGTAGGCTGTGTGTGACATGGCGTGATATGTGTTTTAGGAAAATCACTTTTATGACTGAATGGAGGTTAGATTGGAGTTGGGACAGACTTGAGGCAGACAGAACCACCAGCAGGCTAATGCAGTAGTCCTGGTATTAGGGCCTTACATTAGAGTAATGGTGTCAGAGGAGAGAAGAAGCCTTATGCAAGAGGTTAGATCAATAGACAAAGATCCTCTCTGCCTGTGCTTTGTAAAAGTTTTAGCATAAATCAGTGTTGCATATTGTGATTTATTGATTTTCATGATTTATTGATTCAGTTTTCTACTCTTACTACTTATTTTTAACAATCATTTTTATCATGAGTCTCTTGAAATTGTCTTGGAGCTGTTAAAATATTGCTCTTAATGTATACAGTATGTGTTTTTGAATGCTTTTGCTTTAGTTAGTTGTATTCCTAATGTAAATCATCTTTTTTCCTCCTTGGTAAACATCAACTTGATTATATTGAATTATTTTAAAAATAAATTTCTATAGTTTTTAACTAAGATTTTATTTAAATTATTTAGTTTTTTTCCATTATTTTGCTTGGTAGTTCTTTTTCTGTGCTTTATCCTTCCCTGTTTTAAATATTAGAAGTATATTCAGCATCATAAAAGTAGTTTGGCAGGGTGTTTTTCTTTTAAATTTTTTAGAATATTTTGTTGGAATATATATTCACTTGTGATCTGAAGGAAGTTAAGGATTCTTTGAATTGTAAGAGAGGAAAGAGTACATTTCAGAGGACCTCTCCCCCCCACTTTTTTTTCCACAGAAGTATATTGGTAGGAGATGAAATGCTCTGTACTAGGAGTAGCTTGTAATAGACATTTTGCCTAAAAAGGAAAATGTGGAAATGGGAGTAATTTGTAATTGGACTGAAATGAGATAGATGGCAGCCAAATTGTAAAGACCTTTCAATGCCAGGCTGATATATTTGTATTCTATCCCAGAAGCAATAGGCACAATAGAAACCTTTCAGGATTTTTTGAATAGGGTAGTGACATGGCGATGCATATGTTTTTAGAATTTTGCAACTGGTTTGATATAGAGAAATGAGAAAAGAGTCAAGAATGACCTCAAAGTTTGAATATCGGCAACTAGGGGATTGTGGTGTCTTTAGCAAAAATAGAAAAATTTGTTATGGGGTATAAAATTAGTTCTGTTTAGGACATGTTTAATTCACAATACCATAGAATATCTTGAAAATTATCAGAGCCTGGATTCACACTCCTGACTCATTTTTTCACTACTCTGGTGTCCTGACTGTAATAATAACTCAAATTGTGTGTGTATACATGTATATATACATATATATGACATAAGTACTTTCTTCACAATAACCCTTTCAGCCATACTAATTGAACCTATATTTCCCAGTTATATTATGATTCTGCATTTGCATGCCCCCTCTGTTTTGGAACATTAACAGTGCAGGAGAAAAGGGAGTCTCTTCCAATGAACTACTTAACCACATGATATAATAGATTGGGAGTAAATTCTGCTGTTTATCATTCATTCTCCCCCCCCCCCCTTTGGGAAATGGATGTAATGTTATCTCCAAATATATTTAATTTTCAGATATAAAATTGAAAGACAGTTTTCTGTCCAAATCATCCTTTCATATGTAGGTAATCTCTTATAAAAACAGTATGTACCTGCTAAAAGAAGAAGTTTCCACTCTGTCATGCAAGCTCACTTCCCCTATTACCAGTGGTCATGGACTAGGCTCTTTAGTACCATACTCTTGGAAGAAAATGACACCGCTAGGATTAGTAGGGAGTACCCAACTCTAATTTTTCCAGGTGATAGAGAATTACTGGACCTTAACATCTGCCTTGCAGTTGAACCTCATTGTATGTTATAACCAGTCTCTGAGCAAAGAGGTAGCCTGTTAGAGATAAAATGGGGACCCCTTTGCTATTGGTGATGAGATCTGATTTTGTATTATTATTGCCATCGAGTCACAACTTCACTGAGATTGTATTTCCTAATCTATAGAATGAGAGTATTTCCTGTGACACTTCATGGGTATGTTTGTGAGGACCAAATGAGATAATATGTAAGAAACTACCATACAAGTATACATATATGTTATCCTGCTTCTGAATACCTATTCATTTGACATTTATTTTTGCTATTCTGTTTTATAGAACAATACCTTAACTTTCTTGCAAACTATTTATCCTCTAGCAAGCCAAGAACTTCTTGGTTGTCTTTGCATTCCTCAAAATAACTTACATGGAAAGGTAGACATTCATTTTATTTATTTATTTTTTTAAGCAATTGGGGTTAAGTAACTTGCTCAAGGTTACACGGCCAGTTATTTTTGGGTGTGGTGCTGAGTATCTGAGCCTGGATTTGATTCAGGTCATCCCGACACTGGAGCTGGTGCTCTTACTTGGCTGTGCTACTTGGCCGCCCCAAGATAGTAATTTTAAATAATAGAATATGGTAAAGTTAAGATTCTTCTTAACTTTACCACTAATGATATATAATCTGTTACATTATAGTTTTTCTATTTTTTATATAGTTCTTTTCTAAAGGATAATTAAAATCTTAGAGCAGTCTCAGAAGAGTTAGTCAAAGGGTATAAAATCTAAAAAGTAGTTGTAAAATGCCCCTCTATCCCAAACTGATTTGAAGTAAAAAATATGGAATTAGGTATGACATTTCTCTTTTGAAGCAGCAGAAGACAGATAATAGTAACAGTGGTACAAGGCTTTGATTTGGCACCACACAACTATGAAGAGTAGAAGCATGAATATATGGCTCAAAGAGTCAAGTATAATTCGTAGTAAGTGTTGATGACTTTCACAGGATTCTTGTCCTGCTACTTGTCCTCCTACTGACTTAGTACATTTCCTTAAAAAATATATAGCCCCTCTCTTTTTCCTCCCCCTTGATTCCTGCTTTTTTTTTTTCAAAAATATTTTGATGAGAGAAAATGAATTAGAATTATTCTTTAAAAAAAAACCTGTGAATGAGGCTATTCTATGAATGACACATAATAACATTGTCAATGTCACCATTTCCTCTATTCATTACAAATTATAACTGAGCAGCACCTTCTTATCCTTGTGCTTCCCTAAATTAAAGATCTGTGAACATATTGGAGGATTTATTCTTATTCTTTTAGTATTTATTGTTTGCCACTGCAGCATTTTTTATCTGGCATCACATTGGCTGCATTTAAAAATATACATCTCATTTTGTACCTTGTCCATTCTCTCCATAACAGAAGGAAGGTAGGGTGTTTCTTTATCAGTCTTCTGGAATTGATGGTTGGTCATTGCACTAAACTCCTTTAAGTTTCCTTTCATTAAAATGTTGTTACTCTATAAATTGTTATCTGGGTTCTGCTCACATATCGGTGTTAATTCATATAACTCTTCCCAGGTATATTTGAAATGGTCTTCATCACAATTTCTTACTGCTCAATATAATTATCTGTTACATTTTTGTACCTGAATTTGTATAGCTACTCTCTAATCATATGGGTAGTGTTTCACCTTCCAGTTTTTGACAGTAAGAAAAAGAGCCACCACTATTTAAAAACAATTTTTTCTTGTTCTTTTTTTTTTTTTTTAATTTTTTTGTGGCAGTTTATATTCTAGCAAATGATCATGTTTTATTGCCCTAATGGGTTGAAAGCAAACTCCCAGTACAGATTATACACTTTACCCATTTAATTATAATCACACTTTCCACTCATCTGATATATCTTCTATTTAGAGTATCTATTTCATTTATACTTATAATTTTAATAATCATACTATGATCTAGATAAATTACATCAATTATTTTCTATAAAACTCCACTTGTTAGAAGAATATCTAGTAGGAAAATGCTTAAATCCTGACATAAAAATATTTGTGATAAAACTAGGAGCTCTGAATTTCATGGTCCTTGACTATTGCCTTTGAAGTAATGAAAAATCTATTTTCTACTACTTGCTTCAAGGACTCTACTAATAAAATCTTGCACAAAGACTCATCTTTTTTAAAGTAAGACAATGTGAAGTAATTCTAAAGCATTAAAAATTATTTTAATAAATTCTTACTGGAATTTCCTAGTCTACTTTTTTCTTTTTTCCATTTTTGGAGGGGGGAAGGTAGGGCAATTGGGGTTAAGTGAGTTGCCCAAGATCACATGGCTAGGCCTAGTCTACTTTATAAAAATTCTTTTTTCAATTTAATTTAAAAAATTTTAAAACTCTTATTTTTTATTTTCAACATTGATTTCCACAAGATTTTGATTTGCAAATGTTTTCCCTGTCTTTCCCCTACCCCATACCCCAAGATATCAAGCCTACTAAATTCCCTTTCCCCCAATCTGTTCTCTCTTACATCCTTCACCATCCCCCTCCCTAGTAGGGCAAGATGGATTTCTATACTCCATTGCCTGTATATCTTATTTCCCAGTTCCATGGGAAAAAAATTTTTTTTTACATTTGTTTTTAAAACTTTGATTTCCAGATTCTTTCCCTTCTTCCCTCCTCACCCACCCCCAATGGGAAGATAAGCAATTCAACATGGATTGTACATGTGTAGTTATGCAAAATGTTTCCATAGTAGTTATATTTTGAAAGACAAGATATTTCCCTCCATCCTATCTCGCCCCCCCCCACTTGTTCTATTCTCTTCCTAAACCCTGTCCCTTTTCAAAAGTGTGTCCTTCTAACTACCCTCTCCCCTAATCTGCCCTCCCATCTATCATCCCCCCTCTCATCCTTTACCCCCCTGCTTTCCTGTAGGGTAAGATACCCAATTGAGTGTGTATGTTATTCCTTCCTTAAGCCAAATTCAGTGAGAGTAAGGTTGACCCATTCCCTTTCACCTTCCTGCTCTTCTCTTCCATTGTAACAGTAACAGTTTTCTCTTGCCTCTTTTATATGAAATAATTTACCCTAATCTATCTCTCTCTTTCTCCTTCTCCCAATAAATTCCTTTCTCACCTCAATTTTATTTTTTAGATATCATCCTTTCATATTCAGCTCATCCTGTGCCCTCTATGTATATATGTACACACATATACACAATACATCCCCCTATATATAGATATATATTCCCTTCAACTGTCCTCATACTGAGAAAAGTCTCATGAGTTGCAATGATCATTTTTTCCATGTAGGAATGTAAATATTTCAGCTTTAATTAAAGTTCTGTATGATTTCTTTTTCCTGTTTACCTTCTCATGCTTCTCTTGTTTCTTGTATTTGAAAGTCATATTTTCTGTTCAGCTCTGGTTTTTTCATCAAGAATACTTGAAAGGGGGGCAACTAGGTGGTGCAGTGAATAAATCACCGGCCCTGGAGTCAGGAGGACCTGAGTTCAAATCCAACCTCAGACACTTAACACTAACTAGCCATGTGACCTTGGGCAAGTTGCTTAACCCCAATTGCCCTCCAAAAAAAAAAAAAAAGGCAAAAGAATACTTGAAAGTCCTCTATTTCATTGGATGACCATATTTCCCCCTGAAACGTTATGCTCAGTTTTGCTGGGTAGGTGATTCTTGATTTTAATCCTACCTCCTTTGGCCTCCAGAATATCATTTTCCAAACCCTTCACTCCCTTAATGTAGAAGCTGCTAGATCTTGTATTATCTTGATTGTGTTTCTTCAATATTCAAATTGTTTCTTCCTGAAAGCTTGTAATATTTTCTCCTTCACCTGGGAGCTCTGAAATT
Source organism: Petaurus breviceps papuanus (assembly GCF_028583685.1). NCBI lineage: Eukaryota > Metazoa > Chordata > Mammalia > Diprotodontia > Petauridae > Petaurus > Petaurus breviceps. Next base: position 6,376,018 of record NW_027185782.1, on the reverse strand, counting down.
TGAGTACAATATTCCTAGGAATTTTCTTTTTGGGATCTCTTTCAAGAGGCGATTGGTAAATTCTTCCAATTTCCATTTTGCCCTCTGGTTCTAGAATATCAGGGCAATTTTGCTCAATAATTTCTTGAAAGATGATATGTAGGCTCTTTTTGATCATGGCTTTCAGGTAGTCCAGTAATTTTAAAATTATCTGTCCTGGATCTATTTTCCAATGAGATATTTCACATTGCCTTCTATTTTTTCATTCATTTGGATCTGTTTTATAATATATTGATTTCCCATAAAGGTCTCATAAAAGCTTCCATTTGGTCCAGTCCAATTTTGAAGGAATTATTCTCTTCAGTGAGTTTTTGAAATTCCTGTTCCATCTGGCCAATTTAGTTTTTAAGGCATTCTTTTCCTCATTGGCTTTTTGGGCCTCTTTTGCCATTTGAGTTAGTCTATTTTTTAAGGTGTCATTTTCTTCAGTATTTTTTTTTATGTCTCCTTTAGCAGGCTGTTGACTTGCTTTTCATGATTTTCTTGCATCATTCTGTCTTACCAATTTTTCCTTGACTTCCTTACTTGATTTTGAAAATCCTTCTTGAGCTCCTCCATGGCTGGTAACCAGTTCATATTTTTTACTCTGAAGCTTTTGATGCAGGGGTTTCGACTTTTTTTCTTCTGGTTCCATGTTTTGATCCTTTTTGTCCCCAAAAAAGGCTGCTATGGTCTGATTTGGCTTCCTCTGCTTGCTTATCTTACCAGCCAATGATTTGACTTTTGAGCTCTTTGCTATGGTAGAACTCTGCTTGTAGAGTGGAGAGAGCTTTGTCCCAAATTGCTGGGGTTTTCGCAGATGTTGTCAGAGTTATGAGGAGGACACCCTGTCTACAGCCACCACAAGGTCTGGCACACTGGCGTTCCTTACCCCAGGACCACCACCCAAGACTGCAATCCATATCCAGGCAGGACAAAGTAAGAGCAATTACCCTCTGAATGGTCACTAGTTCACCCTAGATCTGCAGGCCAGGAGTCATGAGGCAGCACCTGCAGCCACTGTGCCTCTACCACCTCTGCCACCCCAGGGGCAGGGGCAAGACTGTGTTCTTCTCACCCCTGCATCAACAGGGTTCCCCACTGACATTTTACTTTCTCTTTGATGTTTGAGTTGAGCAGTCTGGAAACCACCACAGCTGCTGGTGATTCATTCTCTTGAAGTCTGCTCCGGTTGGTCTGTGCCGCTGGTCACACTCAGTCTGGGCCCACAGATGGTTCATGTGAGACTGAGCTCAGCTCCCATCCTGGTGCGATAGACCCTTTCTGTTGGCCTGCCAGGCTGCCTTCAGTGGAAGATTTGTTTCTCTCTGTCATTTTGTGGGTTCTATAGCTCTAAAATTAGTTTAGAGTCGTATTTTACAGGCATTAGAGGTGGTTGGTATGGGAACTTAAGTTCTGCTTTTACTCTGCCATCTTGATTCTGGCCCCCTCCCTTCCCCCCTCAGAAAAAAATTGTGTTTGTGTGTGTGTATGAAACCTTCCTTCTTTTTTTTTTAATCTCTGTATTGTAGAAGAGGTCTAGAGGTGGTCAAGGTTTAACTTCTGAAACTATGATCAGTTATTTCATTCATCATTAAACTTTGTTTGTTTTCCTTTGTTACTGTGAATATTTTGTAATTTGTTCTCCATATTCTGTTTGCTTCTCTATGACAGTTCATACAAGTCCTCCAGATTTTCTCTGCATTCTTCATACTTATCATTTTTATGACACAATAAACACAATTACATTTATATAAATTTGCTCAGCTCTTGTGTAGTCTGTGCAATTGCATAACATCTTTCCTTGTAAAGCACAGTACACATGTAATTCAGCCTATTCCCCTAGTTATTTCTACTCTTTGTTCATTGCCTCTCTTCAGTAAGTATCCAGTGCTGTCACAAAAGAAATCTTTGAACATTTCTGGTTTTTTGTAAGCTGCATTTAAATTAGTTTAAATATGGAGGAACTGGACCATAAACAATTACCCTAGAGACTTGACTGGAATTGTCCTATAGATTTTAGGGTTGTTCACTCTATATGATAGAATTATTGTTTAATGCAGATGGACCTACCTTTTAGGTCCTTTCTGACTCAAGTTAAACTTTAATTACTAGAGTCTTAGAATCTCAAACTGTTTACATGTGGTGATAAGTCTTCTTTTCTTTTACAGAGTTCCTAGTGAAGAATGCAATGGGATCAATAGTATGTCTGTGGAGAGTGGCCCTGGGACAAGACTGAGAAATTTGCCAGTAATGGGGGATGGACTAGAAACTACACAAATGTCTACGACGCAGGCCCAGGCCCAACCCCAGCAAGGCAGCACTGCAGGCAGTAATCCCCCACCCCCAGAGACTTCCAACCCTAATAAACCCAAGAGACAAACCAACCAACTGCAATATCTGCTTAAAGTGGTGCTTAAGACGTTATGGAAACATCAATTTGCGTGGCCTTTCCAACAGCCTGTGGATGCAGTCAAGCTGAACCTCCCTGTAAGTACCCTGACCTGAACACTTTCGGCTTGCCACTTTTTGGCCAGTTAAAACAGCTGGAATGGTTATTCTATATTTATTTCTCTGACCTTTTCCAGAGAAATAGTTGATATTTTCTAAGAATTTAAAGGTTTGGCCATTCTGTTCATCTGAGTGGTTTTAGGGTGACTTTCATGATGCTGTATCCATCAACAAACCTTTATTAGTACTTATTATATGTCAGACATTGTGATATGAAACAGAAACTTCTATACTCATAAGGCACTTACATTATAATGGGAGAATCAAAAAGTATAGATATTTACAGAGTAAAATACAAAGTAATGATGAGTTAGTTAGGTTTAAGAGGGAATGTACTAGCAGATGACTGAAGGAGTTCATATAGAAGCTGTCAATTGAGCTATATCTTGGATGAAAAGAGGGATTCTATGAAATGCAAGTGAAAAGGGAGTTCATACTTGGATTAGGTACCAGCCTGTGTAAATACACAGAGATGGGAGGTTGAGTATGTGAGGAACAGTGAGAAGTTCAGTTCACTGGATTACAGAATACAAGACCAATGTCTAGTGAACCTAGAAGGATGGTTGAAGAAGGGTTATGGTAGGCATTAACAGATAAACTGAGGAGTTTATAGTATATTCTAGAAGCAATACAGGAGCTTCTAGAGTTGATGGAGTAAGAGGACTACATGGTCACATCTGTGCACCATAAAATAAAAATCACTTGCAGTAAAAATGCAGAATGCTAAAAGACAGAGAAAACAATTAGGAGGCTATTGTAGTAATCTAGGCAAAAAGTGATTAGGATATGAACTAAAATGGTGACTGAGTTGAGGGAAGGGGATGGATATGAGAAGATGTTGGTAGAAATAGTAAGATTTATCAACTATGGGACAGCTAGGTGGCACAGTAAGAGCGCCAGCCCCAGAGTTGGAAGGACCCGGTATCGGTTCCAGCCTCAGATACTTAATACCCACACAAAATAACTAGCTGTGTAACCTTGGGCAAGTTACTTAATCCCAAATGCTTTAAAAAAAAAAATTTATCAACTAATTAGATGTATGAAGTGAAGGTGGGTGAGAAGACAAAAATGATTCCATGCTTATAAAGCTGGGATATTGGAAAGGTGGTAGTGTGTTGCCTATGACAGCAATAGGGAAGTTTTGGGAAAGGGAACCTCTACCGGGGAAGTTAATGAGTTCCATTTTCGACATGCCATTTTTGCTTTGTTTTTTGGAAACATCTACCCTGAAATGTCCCATAGACAATTGTTAGTCCTGGACTGGCATCCTTGAGGGGATGCTTGAGCTGGATATCTATCTAGGTCTCTGAATTATCTCTATAATGATAATAGTTAAATGGGAATTCATGTGTATACTTTGAGAGAGAGAATAGAGAAATAAGAGACACAGGCCTAGGACAGAATTTTGGCAAGTATCCACAACTAAGCATATGTACATGAGCCCAAAAAAGAATGGAGAGGGAGCAGACAGATAAGAGAATAAGGAAAAAGTTGTTTCATGTATACCTAGAGAGAAGATAGTGGTCATATGTAAGAGATGCAGCAGTATCAAATGCAGCAAATAGATTGAAAATGATGAGACGTGAAAAAAAGTCTATCAGATTTTGTAATTTGGTGTGTCAATGGTAATTTTAGAACAAGCAATTTCAGTTGTGTTGAGCTCAGAAACCAGATTTCAGAGGTCAGGAATGAGAGGAGGGGGCTTGGAAGCAACTATAGATACCTTTTTCTAGGAATAAAAAGGGAGCAGAGATGCTAGGATCTAATAAAGGTTTTTAAGGGTAGGGAGGATTTGGAGATATTTAAAAGGCAGTAGGGAAAGAAGTAGGATAGAGGAAAAGGATAGGTTAAAGTTCCAACCTCTTGGAAGACAATAGGAGGATATGAGAGTGAACCTTTGAGAATATTATCAGTAGCACTGAAACGTGAGGATGAAAATAGGAAAGCAAAAGAAATGTTTTATATATTTATATATATATTATTATTATCAATATCATTTTTAAAAAAGAAATGAGATAGTGCCTTGTTAGAATTATAAATAATCTTTTTTATGTTTTCGTATGACTGTTGCTTTGAATTAAAATTTGTGATGTCCTGAGAGCTCTTATGATTTTACTACATTTTCTTCATTTATATCGATACAAGTGTTTCCTGGCAGGGATAAGTAGAAGAAGAAAAAAAAAGCCCAGGAAAGCTTTTCTTTGAGGATTAGGTCAAGGTGTTTTTCCTCCCTGGTTGTTGTGTGATATGTTTTTTCAGAATATAGACAAGTAGGATTATAAGAGCCTGTGTTCTGTTAGCAACTCTGAAGACCCAGAGAGGGGAAAACTTTTGTTTTTAGTTGTATTGAAATCTTTTAGTTTAAGATCAGTCTTTACTGAATACTTTTCACTCTGCCTTTTACTGTCTTCATCTTTTCTTTGATTTCAGGGTCATTAATAGTACACATAATTCGGTTACTTTCCTTCCTATTGTTGTGGTAACTGCAAATACAGTTTTTCTGCTCTGCTTACTGAATACTAACTAATCTTAATATATCCCTTTGAGTTCTTTATTTTTATAGCATATTTCATCATTCATTTCCTGCAATATGTATTACTATTCTCCACTTGGTAAGCATCCACTTATTTATTTCACAAATTATGCTTATACACACATGCACAGACACATATATACATACACACAGTCACACACACATGTAAGACTTTGTATTGATATTGGCCTTCTTAAAGTATATATAAGCACCAGTAGAATTGCTTGATTAAAGGGTATGAAGAGTTTAACCACTTTTCTTGCCTATTTCCATATTTTAAGAAATTATATGAATGATATCAGTGCATAATACCATAAAGTCTATAAGAGTATTTCTGTCTTCTCAGCCTGAGAGCCATTCGTATTGAAAAGAAAAAACTAAAATAATCAGGTTGTAAAAGGGAGAAGGAGGAAGTCAATGGAAATTGCTTTGTGGGATCAAACCTCAAGTAAGAGAATATGGACCCTGTATGGACCCTGTGTGAAAGACTTTGGGAGAAATCTAGTAGTGAAATACTTGTGAGTGTATTTTTAACAATTAGTAGATTTAGTAGAGGTTCCCACCCACCCCATATAGGAATTTGTTTATGGTACCAGATGTTTCTTCATTCACTTTTATATTGCTGGTCTATTCTTTAAATCCTTTGTGTAAAAGTTTTCCCTATAAAAGATGTCTCTTAACTGTAGGTTCCATAAGCAGTTCTGCGATAGTCTTCCTTCTTATTTCCAACTTTCCTTTATATATCTTATGTATAGGTGGTTGTTTATATGTTACCTCCTTCATTACATTATGACTAGAAGATACAGTCTATTTTTGTCTTTTTATCTCTAATATTTTGGCATTTATTAACTTATCTCCTATGAGACAGATATCCCATGTAGATGAGAGATGATGACAGAGAAATGTACGCCCAAGAATATTATGGTAGTTCTTTTTGTTAACCTGAATAATTAGAAACAGAATGGGTGCCTATAGATTGGTAGATGACTGAACAAATTGTGATGTATTAACATCCTGGAATTCTAGTAGCATGAGAAATGAGGAATGTGACAGATTCAGAGAAATATGGAAAGATTTATATGAACTGATAGAGTGAATTGACTAGAATAGGAGCTTATGTCCCATGATGACCAGAGCAATATAAAGGAAAACAACTAAAAGATCTCATGACTTTAGAGGAGCAGAGGTCTAGTGGGACTTCAGCAAATCTGATAATGAAGCCTGCCACCTACCTTGATAAAGTTAAGTACAGACACAGGTGCAGAACTGGACCACTGCCATATATATCCAAATATATTGGTTTGATGTTTTCTTACATACAGTACAAATATCTTTCTTATGAGATATGGTTTCCACTTGGAAGGTTGATTTTTAGACAGTGATAGATATTGAGGAGGGAGGAATATCAGCAAAGAATTTTAAAAGTTTCACAGTGGGGAAGGTGTTGCAGAAGGGGTTAAAAATAGAACAGAATTCTTACATATATAGGCTTAAATTTTATATACAGTCTTAATTAAATAGTCATAGAATTTTTGGGTCATTCATAGATGTGCACAGAACAGAGAAAAGTTCAAGTCGACTGTTAGATAGGCATGTTCCTAGCTAAGATCAAATAAGATGGCACTCTGCTTTCTTGTTTCAGCTCTTTCATATTGTAAACAGTGTCCTTTTTCTCTCTGTTTAGTTTCACATTTTCCACATTTTTTGCTTTTTTGTTGGTTATTTCACTATCTAAAATGGCCCCCAAGAGTAGTGCTGAAATGCTCTCTAGTGTTCCTAAAAACAAGAAAGCTGTGATGTGCCTTAGATAAAATACATATGTTAAGTAAGTTTCATTCAAACATGAGTTAGAGTGCTGTTGGCTGTGAGTTCAGTGTTAACGAATTAACAGTATAGTACATACATTAAAAGGAAGAGGAAATTCATCAATCTACACACAAGGACATATGTATTAAAGTAAATGTTGTGACCAGAGGCTTGTAGGAACCCCCCCACCCCTTACTTTCCCCTAGGAGCAATAGTTAAATATTCGGTAATTGGGTGTTCCCAGTGAATCCAGAATATAACTAATGAACATTTGAGAATTACCTGCATATAACTGCCACCACCACCACCACCTTCCCCCTGCCCCAGAAAAAAGCCACAAAAATCTTTATGTGATAAGAAGCTCATAGGTTGTTGTATGCTCTTCTTCCATGTCCTGGGTTGTTTGTGGTTGTTGATGATTACATTTTAAAAGAAATAAATTCAAGGAAAATTTATGACAAGGATAGCACTAGAGACTGGGGCCTTCTGGGAAAGGTATTACATCAGCAGAATTTTGAAAGAAACAAGGAATTCTAAAATGGGGGTGGAGGGGAATTCCAAACATGGGAGAGTGAGTCAGTGCAAGGCATGGGGAGAAGGAGATATTGTAGGTGAGGAACAGCAAAAAGGTCAGTTTGGCTAGTATGAGTGTAGGAAGCGAAATAGTAAAGATTAGAAAAATAGATTGGGGCTTTCAGAGCTGAACAGGGGCTTATATTTGGATCTCAAGATAATAGGGAGGTTTTGGAGTTTTTTGTGTGGGGTCAGACTTGACCCTTAACAAAATTTCTTTTGACAGCTGTGGAGGAAGAATTGGAGAGGGAAAAGTTTTAGGACAATGCTGTGAAGTTCTTACCATAATCTAGGTTAGAGGTGATGAGGCTTGAACTAGGGTGCTTGGCTGTATGAGTAGAGAAGGGAATAGATGGGGAGGGGGGAAGAGAGGTAGAATATGACAAGATTCAGCATTAGCAATCAATTAAATATATGTGCTGAGGAGGAATGAAGAACTAAGGATAACATGAAGGTTGTGGATCTAGAGTAAATGAAAAATGGTGGTCCTCTACCAAAACAGCAGATTTTGGAAGATGGATTTATGTTGGTGGAAAGATAAAGATTTCATTTCTTTGACATGTTGAATTTGAGATACCATGGGGATATCAGTTTAATTATCCAATTTGGGAAGCAGAGATGAACATACAATCAATTATTAAGGACAACAGCCAACCAGCTTTGGTCCAGAAATCCAAATCCAATTTTCAGATACTATCTTAAACATTTCTTCACTTATCTTTTTATTGGAACTATCACTATTATTGAGCAGCAGTGATCTACATAATAATTCTGACTTTCACATTTCACATCTTCTTTGGGGGCCAAGGGGGGAAGAACTAAAACTTTAATTATCTTTAGCATTACTATCTAAGCTTTATAGATGGGTATTTACTTTTATTTCCAGGTCTTTGCTACCACAAAAAGTACAGCTAATTATAGATGTTTTCCAGAATAGTTGTACCAGTCTGCAACTTTACTAAAATGCCTATCTTCCCATATCCTCTCCCAGTACCAATTGTTTGTAAGTTTGCCAATTAGATAACCATGAAGTGAAACCTTAGGATTTTCATTTGCATTTCTCTTCTTGTTAGTGATTTTAGGAGCATTCTATCATATATGGTTGATAATAGAATGTACTACTCATTTTGCTGATTGTTCATATCTTTTGATCACTTCTATTGGGAGAATGGCTTTTGATTTTATATTTCTATTTATTATCTTTATATAGATCTATCTTCAATGCCATACTGCACATATTTAAGGTTGATAATTTTTCTCCAGTTGACCTCACCTCTTCTTATCCTAGTTGCTCATTTTGGTTGTACAAAAGTTCTTGAATTTCATGAAATTATCTTTTGTTGTCCCTATCACCTATTGGGTTAAGAATTCTTTCCCTACCCTATGGCTATGAAAGTTAAATACCTTCTTCTCTCATTTTTTTTTAGTTATCATCTTTATTATATATAGTCCACCTTATCCAGTCCATATCTGACCTCTCTTCTCCACCACCTCATACATGCACATTTTATTAGTATATTTTCTCTCTCTCTCTGTCTCTCTCGAGTTCAAATGCCATCTTGCACAAATGAGATTCCCACGGTAAAATCCACAAATACATGAATGTCTAGGACATCCACATAACTAAATTCTGTTGGAATGAGGTTCCAATATAATTGCTATTAGTTAACAGCATGTTAAGTGTATATGTATTTGCCTGTGTATGTATGTGTGTACACACATATCATCATAAAATGCTGGAACTAAAATTCCTGTGACAAATGATTCAGAAACTAAAGTCAAAAGAGTTCAGTTACTGGAACAGTCTGGAATTGTACTCTTAGACTTATTCAGATCTTGATTTCAATTTTAGCTTTACCCATGTTAAAGCCATGTATTCTTTAACAATCTTTAATCCTCATTTGCATTATCTATAAGATGTTATGGTGCTCATACTACCTATTTTATGGTTTCTGTTAGAAAAAAATAGATAATGTATATTAAATAATCTGCTCTTATAAACATTGAACTGTATAATATTATGGAAAGAGCATTAGATTTGGAATCAGAAGATTTAGATTTCAATCCTGTCTCTGCTACTTAATACCTTGAGAAAGTCAGTTTACTCTTTTGGACCCCAGTTTTCATCTTAATAAAATTAGGTAACTGGACTTGTTGACTTCCAAATCATATATGAGTAACCTTCATGCCACACTCCAATTCTCTCAGCAAGCAAGTGACAGCTTCCAGGGGTGGGAAACCTTATTAGGCCTTTCGACTTGAGTCCAAGTGTTACAGAACAAATCCTTTTATTAAGGGGTTTTGTTCTGTGAAGTTTGAATTCAGTTAAAGTGCCACTTGAGGCCACATGTGGTCTCAGGTTCCCCACCTCTGTGTGAGCCTTAGACAGAACTCAGTTTTTCTAATTCTTTGACAATTCTCTGTGGCTGTTCTGTTTATTGGTCTCTGCCAGATTCTAGAAAGCATTCTGAGTAAATTATTCTTGAGCTGTAGTGCTCTATATGTTCCAAACGTAGGAGAGTATTTACATGCAATTAGTGACATTGTCTAGCTTCCCTTTTCTTACCAAATTAAAAATGAGCTTGACTTTCATAGTTGTCTGTAATCTTTATTACCTGTCCAGCCTTTTCTGTTGCTACCCAACATGTAGAATAAGCTTTGATCAAACATTTTCTCACTGTCCTACAGATACTTACTCCTGGTGTATCCTTAGTTAAAATTCCTGTCCCTCTTATTTCCAAATATCTTTTTCTCTGTAACAACACTCTCTGTTCTGTCTTTTTAAAGAAAATAGATATTTTATTCATACTTTTATGAAAATGCCTTTAACTTTCTACCACTTCTCTGGTCTCTACTTATTACTAAAATATGGTCAAGCAAAATAAGTTAGCACATAGGTCATTGATATCTGCGAGGGGCAGCTGCATTGTGCAATGGATAGAGTACCCTGGACTCAGGAAGACCTGAGTTCAAATGTTCAGACCCTTAGGAGCTGTGATCCTGGACAAGTCACTTAACCCTCTTGCCCTCAGTTCCCCTCATCTGTAAAATGATCTGGAGAAGAAAATGGCAAGCCATTTCAATATCATTGCCAAGAAAACCCCAAATGGGTTCATGAAGAGTAGGAAACAACTGAAACAACATGTCTGACAATGTAATTATAACTATGTATGCCATTCCTCTTCTGAGAAGTGGGAACTCTTACAGTCCTCTCAGCTATTCCTGGGTTCCTATAGCTCTCACAAGTCTGTACTGTGCATTTTAACTAATGGTATACTGTCTTAGAGTCACCACTCTCATTTTTTTTTTAATGCTTTATTAACTTCTGATTTACATCATCCATTTCCACCAGATTTTGAGTTACAGATTTTCTCCCCCTTTTTCCCCTACCTACCACCCCAAAATAGGAGTCCCACAGGATATATCCCTCCTCCAATCTGCTCTCTCCCATATCTTCTCCCATACCCCCTTCAACTTACCACTCTCATTTTTTAAGGACAAAACCACTAATAATTTTTATATCTCTCATTGCCCAATAGAAAATTCAGTAACTTGTTGATTGTGCCACTAGAAGAATTTAGGCAGAGATTTCCTTGTTCATGACAGATAATTTTTCCTTGACTTGTAAATAAGGTACAAACTAGTCAGTTATCAAACTTTTTTCAAAAAAATATTTGCTATGTGCTGTGTGCATTGCCAGTTTCTGGGCATAAAAAGTCATAAACAAAGTAGTACCTGTCCTTAAATTTACATTCAGCCAGGGAAAACATATACTCATATGTAAGGAAAAACATGTACATTTATTTAGACACAAGTATGTGTGTATGCATGTACATATGTATGTATGTATGAATGTATGTACAAATTAGTGCAAAGTAAATAGTTACTTGGTGATGTAATGGTTTTTAAGATGGACAGTGTACTTTATGTATATTATTTCACAGGAAATAATACTCAGAAATCTGAGTATCTTATATTCATTTTATAGCTAAGGAAACTAGAGTTGAAGTGACCTGTGCATAATTACACACAAAGCTAGTAAATATTGAAATGAAATTCAAACTTAGGCTTCTCTTTGAGTTCAGGTGCCATGCTCTTTTCACTCCACTTGACTACTGATTTGGAGTGGTGTATGTGTTTTCCTCCAGAGATATGTATAATCATTAAAGGGTTCCTTTAGTAGTCAGAATGATCATGGAAAGTCAGCATTACATAGTGCCATTGCTTTCAAAGCGAAGGCAGTAAAGATCTAAACTACCTGCAAGTTAGCTGTCTGTTCATCAGAAACACAGTTATCATCTATGTATTCTCTATTCTTCAGTGTGCTGAAATGATACAAAAATAAAACATTTAAAAATTGTCCCCACTATTTCTCCCTCCCCTCCTTTCTCTCTAGGAACTTGAATGCATTCACAATGTGCGTCTATAGACTTGGAAGTATAATCAGAGTAACCTTTATTTTATGTTGCATTGACATTGAGGCCTCTTTTTATTCATCAGGATTATTATAAAATTATTAAAACGCCTATGGACATGGGAACAATCAAGAAGCGCCTGGAGAATAACTACTACTGGAATGCTCACGAATGTATCCAGGACTTTAACACGATGTTTACAAATTGTTACATCTACAATAAGGTAGGATCTCTATGGCTATTTTCTAACGGGGGATTTCTGGGTCCATTGTCACTTCATTTCATCCTATAGACAGGGTTGTTCCTTAGGTTTCTTTGTGGGTTCATTTTCTTTATTAAATCAGGAGATAGGATTACTAAGATCTCATAGATGATTATTCAAATGGACAGGTATTCAAACTTAGGACAATAGGCAAAAAGATATTTAGTATATAAAATAAATTTTAATGTGACTCCTTTGATTTTGGTATTCTCTAGTTCAAAGTTTTATTTGATTATTTGGTGATGTTTTAATTACACTTTGTGTTTATGTTCTGATGCCCTTTCAATTCTGATTTCTTCCCCATGACCTTATTTTTAGATTGATGCTAAGGGTAATAGTGGTAGAACTTTAAAATTATAGAATTTAAGATTTAGAACTGGACAGAAGCTTAGAGATGCCCTAGTTCCAGTCCTTCATTTAACAAGTTAAGACTCTGAGGCAGTTAGGTGGCACAGTCAATAGAGCACCATCCCTGGAGTCAGAAGGACCTGAGTTCAAATCCAACCCCAGAAACTTGTCACTTACTAGCTGTATGACCTCAGGCAAGTCACTTTACCCCAGGTGCCCTTCCTTCCCCCCTCCCAAATTAAAAAGGCTCAGAAAATTGAAATGACTTGCCCAAGGCCACACAGGCTTGGAAGTAGCAAGGAGAGGATTGGAACCTAGACTGACTCTGTCTAGTATTCTTGGCAATTCATTTCATTCAGACAATGTAATGTATCAAGAATTGCTCTTTAAGATGCTTTCTTTCTAATGGCCGCCTTAACAGAAAAGATCATAACCTACGAAGAGCAGATGCAACGGAGCAGGATTTCTAGCCATCTTTGTAATGACTCTTTCCTACAGATTCCTAGAGTTCCTACAGAACTGGCAATTTTTTAATAATTTAATGTAGTCTATCTATAAAGCAGGAACCTCAGTTCCTTCTTGCCAGAGAAATGAAACTGCCCATATAAATTTCATTTCACTGCAGTGTTTAGTAGGGAAAACTATGGCACTGTTGATATTCTCCCTTCCAAGAAGAGATGGGGAGGTGGGTTTGTTTTATCTACTGTATTTGAAAGTAGTTCCCATTGAAAATCTTTCTCTACCTGGTAAACAGTCCTCTCCCCCCTGCGTGTGCACCACCCCTTACCACTTCCCTCCCCCTGGTATTATTTTAAAACTGTGTTAGAGACATAAAGCAAGTGCCTCTTAGCTCTTTCAGGACTGCTTGCCCAGATTTGAAGTCATGTGATTTCAAAAGAATCACCAGTTTAAGAACCATAGACTTTTGTATCTGTACAAAGAAAGTGAATGTATATCCAAGGAACATTACTATTTTTGCGCTTACCACTGAAGCTGAAAAAGAGATGTTACAGCTCATCTAGTAAAATCCCTTATTATACAGATGAGGAACCTGAGGCTTCTAAAAAGGGAGGTAATTTTCCCAAGGTTCTACAGTTAGTAAATGTTAGTAGTAGAATTTGAACCCAGATCTTAAAGCTTTAGGTTCATCAGTCAATTATACCAAATTAGTCACATCTTCTCATCTAGAACTACTCTTCAGAGTCATAGTTAAAGAAAGGACATGAAATGCAGTGGTAGGTTGATGGCCTTACTAAGGACCCTCACTAGGAAAATTAAGAAGAGGAAAAGAGTCTCTTAACTTGGGGTTCCTATTTGAAAAATGTTACTGCACAATGTTTAGAAAAGCAGCAGTGTAGGGTGCTGGATCTTGGGGCTATACACATTGGAGTGCTGGGTACGGAGCTGTCACTTGGTTTGCTATGGTGTGGACAGTGCTGCCTGACTCACTCACCATATGTGTCTCGTTAATCCAGCCAGGAGATGACATAGTCTTAATGGCAGAAGCTCTAGAGAAGCTCTTCTTGCAGAAAATCTCTGAATTGCCCCCAGAAGAAACTGAAATCGTAATAGTCCAGGCAAAAGGAAGAGGACGTGGGAGGAAAGAAGCAGGTAGAGTAACTGGTGCTGATCGCCTCAGACACTCCCTTCTTTGCTCCAGGAGCAACCCCACATTACACATGTAACAGTCATTCCAATAATGCCCCTTGTTCTGTGTGGGGAAACTGGAAAGTCTAGTGCTTTTGGCAATCTGTGGCCCATTTCAGTCATAAAAATTTGAAAAATAGCCCATCTGTTTCCTTCTTATCTTTTTTTGGGGGGGGGGGGCTATGCTTTATTAAGCTGTGGGGGAATGGAGGGATTCTTTGAGGGAGTTCTGAAATATTACTTTTAATGCCAAAAACTTGAAGGAAATTTGTTACTTGAAAGAAATTGTTGCCCTTGAGATATTCTGTCTTTTTAAACCTGTGGGACAGAGCAATAATTGTGGTGCTCTCTCATTGCACCTACAGATGTTTTTCACAGAATATATTAGTGTTAAATTGAGAGAGGTTAACTAAATTTTATGGCACTTTTTTCCACCTTTTAGCATTTAGTCTACTTACCAGTCCTTGGTTGGTGTTATGGTATTTTTGACAAAAGCAGACAGACTGATAGAATTTCCTAAAACCAGATAATGAGCTGCAGGTCAAAATAAGATTGGAACTCCCTCATTTATTAGGCTTAGTTTTATGTTTCTTTGTTTGTTTGCTTTGTAATTTGGAAATGTCAAAGCACTTATATTTATTAATCTTTTTCCCTATTTGCTTAGGTCCTCCATGTTGGCTTACCTCAAAATTCAAAAGTTCACCTGAGGTGAACTATTTTAAATTTAAAACAATTTTAAATTGTTAGTTGCAGCTCTTGATTGTATGTGAAAGTTGTTTTTAAAATTGTTGCTTTTCTATATTTACTAGCAGCCCCAACCAGTAAAAAGTAACATTTTTGACACTTTAAATCCAAGGCAGATTGGAATGTATTTTATTTAACAATCAGACTTTTTTTTCACTTTTAAATTCATTAGAATGAACTCTCTGGTAGAGGTACAACTAGAACATCAAAAAGCAACTTACAGGAATGACAAAAGTAGTATCCTTTGCATTGTATATTTACTTTTTAATACATGTATGTGCACAATTGATTTTATTCCCTACAGCTCTAAAACTAGGGTAGCATAAATTTGAGCAAAGAAGCTTTCCATGATTTTCTAGGACTTTTCAAATGATTAGTGGAGAGTTTTTGTTGTTCTCTTCCACCCCCCCACCCCCCATTTTGCTTACCTATGAAACTGGTTTAAATACATTATTTCTTATGTCTTTATTCAATATAGCAATATAGATATTAACCCATTTCCTTTAATTTTCCTCAGATAAAGCTTTTAATTAAAAGCTTTTAGGGAAGTAAAGGAGACAGCATTACCTTTAAAAATTTTGAATTCAACAAATAATTAGGCAATTATTGTGTAGAAGTTACTGGAAATAACAAAAGACACAAATAGTCCTTGCTATAAAGGATCTTACTTCTGCCTACCAGGGAAGACAAGTATAAGTATAGATTGGCAAATAGACAAATTTGGTTAGTATTCTCTGGCTCCTAATTAAGTTTTAATAACAAAATCTATGTAGTTAATTGCCAGAGGAAACTCCATTTTTAATAGGGTTCTTTTGTTATAACTGTCAGACTAAGCTGAAATGAACTTTGAATTTACTTATGTAGTTTACAAGAATACAGTTCTGGTAGGCAGAATTGGGAGTGTAAAACTCCCAGGCTTTCTCAAGAGCAGCATTTAAGAGGAACAGAAAACATTAAACTATAGAAAAGCTTTGATAAAGGAAAGTTTGTCAAAAGCCTCAATAAAATGAGCCCCTACCTTCAATTACCAGTTTCCCTTCACTACTTCCCCCTTAGAATATCTGATTTCCTTCAAAGTACAGCTTAGTGTTACCACCTATATGATGCATTTCCTGACCTGCACGGCTACTTGAATAGGTCATCTTCTCTCTCTCTCTCCAAATCAGCTAACCCCCCCCCCCCCAAAAACAAACAAACAATGCTACTAACCTTGTGTATACATATATATATTTACATGTATAGGTCACCCCCTCTTTTAGAATGTTAGATCTTTGAAATCAAGAGTTGTTTTATTTTTGTCTTTTATACTCTCTGTAACTAGCCCAGTGCCTTACATATAGTAAGCACTTAATAAATAAATAGCTGTTGATTCATTCCTCCCCAAATATTCTTTCTGTCATTGATTTTAGAGAAGCATAGGGTTACAAAATTGACTGCAGAAATTTCTGCAAAAAACTACTGGCTCTTTTTCACTTGGGACCCTTTCTTCATAATAATGATACAGGAGTGCTTTTCAAAATACCAGCTTTATGTGTAAGTATGAAGGATATTCCTTTTTATACAAACCAGACATTCTTGGGCAGATTGTATGCTCTGCTCTTGAAGTCTAAACTTCAAGTAGCATGAGAAGATAATTCTATGAGACTGTTATAAGGAAGCTTCTTAAGATCATTGGGAAGTAGTGAATGCCCTTGAGGGTCAGTCATAGATTTGTTCAAGAACTTTTGTAAAATCATGTATGATGCATTTTGCTGCTGTTTTGGCTATATTCAGAAAGCTAGAGATTTAGGGCTACATTTCAGTGATTTTATATAGTAACATCATGTTGAGTACTGCTTATATTTAGTATATTGTTTTTTTATCCTTTTTTCTACACCTACATCTCAAAATTATCTGTCCTGTCAATTGCATATGACCATTCTTTTCTTTTATCTTTGACAGTAACATCAAAACCTGGAGCCTCAGTGGTACCAAACACAACTCAAGCATCAACCCCACCCCAAACACAGACCCCTCAGCAGAATCTTCCACCTGTACAAACGACTCATTCCTTTCCTGCTGTAACCCCTGATCTTATCATCCAGACTCCTGGAATGACCGTTGTGCCCGCCCAGACACTTCAAACTCCAGCACCTCCACCCCCTCCCCCCCCACCTCCACCCCAAGCACCTCAGCCCATTCAGACCCACCCACCCATCATTGCAACTGCCCCACAGCCTGTGAAGGTAAGTGTAGCTTCAGATTACGAGAAATTAAAATTAAGAAATTTAGAGATTGTGCATCTCAGTAGTCCCATCTTGAATTAATAATGACAATACTAGGTAGTGTTTGTGCTGTCAAAGTTTTATGATTCCAAAAATTTACAGATATCTAAATCTGGTAGAGAGACATGGACTGCTATAAATTCCAAAGAATTTGTAACCTTTTGTTTTTTGAAAGGTATACTTTAAAAAAAAACTTTAAAATGAAATGTTATAAGGTAGTTGAACTCTGCTTGGTTTATAAATCACTTTAAGTATATTAGGTATTTAACTGATTTTATAACTTATATACTGAATGTCATATCTTAACATTGAAAGAAACATACCCAGAGATAGAGCATAGCAATTAGCGTTGTTGTCAAATGGATAGGTGCCCAGCTACCTAGATATCCCTTTTATTAGTAAATTGCCACCTTTTTTCCTGTGACTGCTGTATTTTTCTGTAGATGATAGGGTCTGGGTTCATTAAAATATCAAGAATATTTTAATATCCTTTGATATCTGTGGGACAGAGAAATAGAAAAGCACTTAGGAGGCAGAGGAGTTTTTAACTTTAAGAGTAACATTGACTCAATTTCTAACATTGTCATTTGTGTATAGACAAAAAAGGGGGTGAAGAGGAAAGCAGATACCACCACACCTACCACCATTGACCCCATTCATGAATCACCTTCACTGCCCACGGAACCCAAATCTACAAAGCTGGGCCCCCGTCGGGAAAGTAGCCGCCCAGTAAAGCCTCCAAAGAAGGATGTCCCAGATTCCCAACAGCATGCAGTAGAGAAGAGTAATAAAGTGTCAGAGCAATTAAAATATTGCACTGGCATCATCAAGGAAATGTTTGCCAAGAAACATGCAGCCTATGCTTGGCCTTTCTATAAACCTGTGGACGTGGAAGCTTTAGGCCTGCACGATTATTGTGATATCATCAAGCACCCAATGGATCTGAGCACAATCAAAGTGAGTAATTGTTTTAGGTTACTGAAGTATGTAGACTATTTGAGTGGGGAGAACTAGGAACTTGGAACTAGGACATTTCAGAATTATACTTTTTACCTGTTGAAAAATTCTTAGTAGAGCTAGAGTTATACAAATAAATGTTGATTTGTTACTTAAAGGTGTGCTTCTCTGTGGTCGACTTCTGTTAGTATTACTTAACCATTTTGTTCTCAGGAGCCCTCCTAGATTGTCCTAATTTGATAATGTGGCAATAATGTTTACCCTTGACATTTTCTAGTCCCTAGATAACTATGCATAAAGTTGATGAAATTTTCCATGTTGACATTTGTAGCTTGTTTGGCCCAGTTTCATTTATATTTTACTGTTATAACTGCCAGCTCCCCCTGCTGGGTATTTGAGATGTCTATGACAAAATAAATTGCCTCTATTTTGTTGATTTATCGGTTAATATTTTGGTCAGGTTTTTTTCTCTCTTTTTTGAACACTGGACATTGAGAAAGGTGCAATTCTTTATTCTCATCTCTTGGTGAGATGAACTGACTTTGGTAGTGCTTTATTAATATGTCACATAGCTTATATTTCTTTAATGCTTATAAGACATGTAAAGAGCTTCAGAAAAGCTGCATAAGATGGCCTTGCACATTTTTTGCCACTTGCATTTTACAATTAAGGAAACAGATGTTTTAATCTACCCTGGATCATACAAGTAGTTGGTGTCAGAGCCAGAATTCAAACTCAAGTCCCTTGTAACTCCAAGTCTAGTATTCTTTCCACTATGTTAACTTCTTCAAAGTATATTTCCTTTCCACATACTTTGGCTTATTTGCCTTTGCCCATTCTCCTAAATCCTTCCTGGGAGTTTTTGTTGAAATGAACAGCATTATTTCTATTTTATAGATGAAGCAGGCACACCAAGATAAAAAGACTTGCCCATAGTTGAATAGCTATGTAATGGCCAAATCAGGACTTAGAACTCATATTTTCTGACTTGTGGGGTGTTCTCCATTCATCCATAGTTCAGGAAGTAATTAACAAAAAATATTACTGTGCTGGGAAGCTCAGAACAGTGTTGCCAGTATTCTTCATTTGATGTTGCCTCTTACTATTGGAAATGCAAATTATTAATATCAAATGTCATGATAACTTAATAGGCATTCTCCATGGGTACATTAAATATGTACTGGGAAGTGGCATACTCCCTCAAAGCCATCCTTCTCAGTAGGTCTCAGCAGCACATGTGTGCTTGTTTGTCTGTCTGTATTTTTTTGCATACTATTAATTGCAACATTTCTTTCTAGTCTAAATTGGAGACCCGGGAGTACAGAGACGCTCAGGAATTTGCTGCAGATGTTCGATTGATGTTTTCCAATTGTTACAAATATAACCCTCCTGACCATGAGGTAGTAGCCATGGCACGTAAACTGCAGGTGAGGATTTTAGGGATTGCCACATTAACTTTTTCCCCCTCTTTAACAGCTAAACAACTTGGAAGCTGAATTTTAATCACTATATTCATAATCAAGAAGAATTTTTGTGAGTTTGAATGATGTTTCTTTTTTGCCATATTGAGTTAGAATAGAGAGAATGAGAGGCAGCATGATGTAGTGGGAAAGAGATTTTATTGGAGTTTGAGGACGTGAATTCAAACCTGAACTCAGCTGCTTAGCCCTTGTGTGATCTTGAACAGAACAGTTCACTTTTCTGGGCCCCAGTTTCTCTATCTGTTAAGTGTGGGAGTTGTACTTGATGACCTCTGAGGTCCCTTCTTTAAAATCATGACCCTATGAAATGGAAGAATGAAAGATGGAAGAAAGTGGAAGAAAGAAAGATGAATATGCGCTGAAATTTAACAAAACTGGTAGAGACCTGACCTTGCTTGTATTTAATGTGTTGGGGGATGGAGAGGTGGGATTGAAGTATAATTGTTACTTGATATTGGGCTCTTTGATTCAGAATTGAATTACCCCTTCAACTTGGGTCCTTATAGAATGATTAAAAGTTAAAAAAGACAGAGTAGAGTGACAACATTTGTATCTTAAGTCTGTGATATCTTGTCTATTGACTCTCCTGTTCATGTTTAATTCAGGATAATATCAAAAAGAGTGGCCTGTTGGAATACTGGAGTATTTGAAATTTTTACAGAGACTAAGCAGTTATTACTCCATGATCAGTGCAGTGTTACCTTATGACCTTTCCTTTAGACATAAATATTCCAAAGTACCAAAAAAGTAAAACCACTCTTAAAGTTCTCAAATGAATCCAGGTAGATTTTCCACGTAGGTATATGTGCACTCAACTTTCTGTTTGGTGTTGAACTTCTCAGCATTTAGTTAAATTAGTTCTTCAGTGACCGATATTTCACCTACTCCAGTGGTGTCAAATTCAAATAGAAATGAGCCACCAAACTATATATAAGAATCAGATCTAATATGTAGAAAACTGTATATTAATATTATCTCTGTTCTTTTATATTTTAAATTTTTTAAAAAGATTTTTACTGTTATATTTTTAACTGGTTTAGGCACAGTCTGAGAGTGTCCTGGATCACAGTGTGTTTGACACCTGTTGATGGGTCTTTCATAGAAACTTTGTACCTTAAAACAGTCAGCCAAAGCTTAGACTTAATTACTTTGTGCCATCATAAAGCATTTTATATTACATACAGACACAGTTCTTGCTTTTATGTAAATTCGCATTACAGAAATTCAGCTTTATGTAAAGAATTCTGAAAGATATCTGCATTCCAAAAATAACTCTGTTAACTTTATTAATAGTATAGTACTATATTCTTTCTCTGCATCTCAACTCAGTAAACTCCTCCTCCACCACCCCCCCCCCCCAAAAAAAAAAAAAAGAAAAAGCAGAAAAACAGATGGATTAGATGAGGCTTGTCTTGAGACATCTGGTACCAGGACAGGATACCTTTGCCCTACTCCACCCACCTGCCCGTGTGTCCAGTCCCCACTCCCCACATGTCACTAGTCCGTTCTTGTCTCTCTGTGTCTGAACCCCTTTTGATTAACCCCAGCCCCCACATGTTCTCTTCCTGCTCTCATTTCTCTACCCCCTATATGTCCTTGAACCATGTGCCAGCCCCATCCCTCCATGGGCCCACAGCCTCCTTCCTGCCTATCTCCCTCTATTCCACTTATATAAATTGTGTGTGTGTGTGTGTGTGTGTGTGTGTTTCTGTTTCTGTCTGTCTTTAGCAGATGACCCTTTAGAACCAATTATCCTGTTTATGCATAAATATTATATGCTGTATTGTGTGTGTGTGTGTGTATACACTGTATAATGTATAAACATTCATATGTGTTTTTAATTACTAGGAACGAATAACTAACTCCTACCTGTCGTTAAAAGTCCCACTATACCCCTTTCCCATTTGTTCATTATGCTTATATATATACACATATACATATATATATATATAAAAGTAATTCAGTTTCTTTTTATTGCTAATTACTGATTTTCAGTATACTTGGGTAAGTCCATGGTCGTGTATAACCTTTTCAGTGATGTCAGTTTCTTGTCTATAGCCTACCCAGACTTAAATCCACAAATTTTCTACTTAGTTATACCAACATAGAAAGATAGTGTGATGTAATGGAAAGAATGTATGGAATCCCAGTTCTGCTTCTAAGGCTAAGGCACTGTCCTAATGGTTTTCTAAGGTCCCTTCCAGTTCTAATCATATAAAACAGAACTTTTATCTCAGTGGAAGTTGACATAAAGAAGGTAAGGCTTTGAGGCTATTTTTTTACAGGTAGAATTCCCGTGAGTTGCATGTTTTTTTCAGTACTTTTTACATTGATCATTTATATTCCTCTTCTACTTATTCTTTGAAGAAAAAAAATTACACACCCTAATTTTTTTTCTTCAAAGAATAAGTAGAAGAGGAATATAAATGATCTTTGCCTCCTTAGAGTCCATGATAACTTTAATAACTTTACTTAAAGTTGTGGTTCCTTCTGGATCACCTAGTTGACTGAAAAGGCATGAGAAAATGGTCATACTACTACTACCCAGTTCACTCATTTTATAGTTGAGAAAGGCCCAGAAAAGTTATATAATTTGCTCATAACAGCCAGGGTTTAAACCCAGGTCTTCTGACTCTAAAACCACCACTCTTCATTGAATCCTGTTGCCTTCCAAAAGCTGACGGAAAAAATATAACAGAACTGGGTAGCTACCTGACTCATGAAAACCTTTCATAGGAATTCACTGAGTAACTACGACCAGTGGGAGAAAGGCTTTAGGATTTTGCTCCCACCCTCATCTTCCAACTTGCTCTGAGAACCTTCTACCATCTGGGTAGTGTAATAGTAGAACCATTTTCCCAGTTTTTCCTGGCCCCATCCCCTCTCCTCGAAGCCTGAGGTTGCATATGAAGCCTCTTTGGGCATGTAAGGGTAAGCAAGAGAAGAATTTTGACATTGTTGGGCTTCCTTTCTTTCATGCCTTTCCAGTTGAACTGATTTTGCTGCTAGTCTTTGATTTAAACTTTTTTTTAAACTAGGTATAATCAGGAATAATACTTGAAAATGTTAAATAATTTTTACATTGCTTCATCCCTTCACCCCACAGTTTGGAAAACTCTAAGGATCATATGTTTTATCTTTCTTCTTTATTTGTCCAAATTTCTCTATACAAACCAATATCTAACTTTTATTTTCTTAGACCAGTATCATCCATCCTGTCCTCTAGCTCTTCCTTTAAAAAAAGGCATCAGGGGACTTTAGCCACTTTTTTGTTTGCTTTTTCCTAGGAGTAAAGAATTGCTTTCCCCCTTTGCTTTTCTGTTTCTTAATTTCTTAAGGTAGCTGATTAATTAACAGAGTTCTTAGCTGATTTCTCTTAGCAAAAATTGCAGATAACTTATTTTAAGCCTACAGTACTTAAAGTTTTAGTCCAGTTTTTATTAGCTCTTCTTTTATAGTTACTTTAAGTCCTCTTACTTTCAGATAATCCAGAAGCTGCCACTTCTCTTTTCAAAAGAGTTGCCTTAAGTTGTTAGAGATGAATTTACATGTCCGCGGTCATGTAACTACCAGGGCAGTTCTAGAACCCATATTTTCTGATTTCTTGACCCATTGCTCCCTCTTATGGCATTATATCATTGTTCACCGCCTTAGTCCAGTTTTGTCCTCGAGGAGAGGGATAAATTTTGTTCTGCATTTCAAAGTATTTCTCTATATAAAGGAAATTTTGATAACAAAATACAAATGATTTGTTTCGCATTTTAATGGCATTTGCTGGATTACTTGCTGTTTGTTACATGAGACTTTTAATGTTAGGACATGTTGCCTTTGCCATGATTGTCCCTCAAGCCTGACATGCTCTATTTCCCTACCTCTCCCTCTTGTAATCGCTAATTTCTCTCAAAAGTAATAAGTAACAAAAATTGTTTTATCTGATCTATCAAGTCTTGGACCTTTGTTAAGTAGATTTCTGAAAAGGGCCTATAATATTAATCAAGTCTCATTTGTTTTAAGCAGTTTGCAGTTAGACTTTTTTTTTTTTTTTTTTGCTTTTTGGAGGGCAATTGGGGTTAAGTGACTTGCCCAAAGTCACATGGCTAGTAATTGTGTCAAGTGTCTGAGGCTGGATTTGAACTCAGGTCCTCCTGACTCCAGGGCTGGTGCTCTATTCACTGCACCACCTAGCCACCCCAATTAGACTATGTTCTAAAAATTTGAATTTACCTGATGGTTTATATCAGGAAATTATTTCTTCACTTTAAAAGGTCCTTTGCTTTTATTAAACACAGCAGTGCTTTTCCGAGCATCAAGCATAAAGAGTTCTAGTTTTACAGAGCTATGAAGAAAGAACCTTCTTTATAACTCTGTAAAATTGGAAGTCACCAAAAGCTTGAGTAGTGTTTTTGTTTCTGTTCAAAACTCTTCACAGATACCATCTTCTATGTGAAGCCTTTCCTGATCTTTGGATACTAATGCCATCTTCACTGAAGTTTAATTTGTTAGGTGGCTGACATTCTGCTAAGTACTGGGAATAAAACTTACAAGAGATAGTCCCTGCTCTCTCAGCAAGCTTACCTTTTAACTAGGAAAAGAAACACATTTAGAGGAGTGGTACGGCAAAGGGAATTTTCTTCTGAGGAGTTAGAATTATAGTGAGTAGAGTCATAGAACAGTAAACTTGAGATGCCCTTTTCAGAAGCAATGGTATTGTTGATTTGATTATTCATGTCCAAAGTAGAATGTTGGAAGTGCTGGGAAAGGACCATAGAAAGGTAGGAAAGATCTGTATGCAGTGACAAATAGGTGGCAAGATGACCTGACTGGATAGGATGTAGTATCACATGGTCTTGAGCTAATTACAGAAGACTAATAGGTTCGCTTGCATTTCAGTCAACAGTCAAGATAGCGAGGTGTCAGAACAGGAATTCCAAAGGTAGTGGGTTGACTGCCCTCTGACCCTGGGGTCCTAGATCTGGCGGTCAGGTGTGGAGAAAGCTAACCCAGGCCAAGGCCATGGGGCTGAACAACAGCTGTCTTGTCATTTAACTAAACCCAGAAAGCTAAAGTGATTTCCTTGGGGTCACTCAGATTATAAATGGGGGGGATCTGGCAGTAGACCCAAATACTGTGATTTGAAAACCAGTACTTATTTATATGATCTGCATTACTGGAAGGAACAGCCAAAGTGTTGATCACAGATCCATGTGATATATATACACTTTTTTTTTTTTAAGTTATCTTGGGGGTATTGGGGAATTTTTGCAGAGGGATGAGACCATTACTCAAGGTAAATAAGATCATCATAATACAAGATACAGAAAAGACAAACCTACCAGAATCTTTTATTTTTTAATTTTCTGCAAGGGACAATGACCTTTAGACTTGAAAAGGCAACAAAGATGACTAATGGGGAGTTGAAGTTCAAGATATATACAGTGATCATATATAATCATATATAAGTACCTAGCCAGCTTTGATGAATTCAAGTTCACTAGGACCAGGTAAAACGAATTCTAAGAACTTAAGGAATTGGCATGTCTGATTATTATTGTCAGTCATCTTTGAAATAGGAAGAAGGAGAAAGGAGCTTGATGACTTCTTGGCAAAATTCTATAATGGAATGTCTAGAAAAGGAAACTCATCACAAGAAACCAGCATGATTAATCAAGAACTGGTCATCCTTGACTACCTTCATGTCCTCCCTCCCTCCCCCCAGATAGGGTTGTTAAATAGATCAGTGGAATTCTATGTGGAGAATATACCTAGATTTATCTTGAGTTCCAAATTATCTTCCTTCTTCTAGTCCTTCCCCCTCTAATTGATAAAGGCAAGCAGTATGATACATGTGACGTCATCCAAAACATTTCCATATTAGTCAAATTGCAAAATAAAGTGAAAAGAGTATGCTTCATTCTGCACTCAAGAATTCATCAGTTCTCTTTCTGGAGGTGGATAGCATTTTCCTCTAGAGTCCTTTGAAATTGTCTTGGATCATTGTCTTGATTAGAGTAGCTAAATCTTTAACAGTTTGTCATTACTAACTTTGCTGTTACTATGAATACTGTTCTGCTGATTCTGTTCATTTCACTTTGCATCAGTTATATAAGTTTTCCCAGGTTTTTCTGAAGCCATCCTGCTCATCATTTCTTACAGAACAATAGTATTCCATCACAATCACATGCCACAACTTTTTCAGCCATTCCCAAATTCATTGCTGCCACATAAAGAGCTGCTATCAATATTTTTGAGATGATATATATATATACACACACACACACACATATATGTATATATATACATATACATATATATATATATATATCCTTTTCCTTTTGTCTCTGGGATACTTACTAATAGTAATATTACTGAACCAAAGGGTATTATCCACAGTTTCATAGCCTTTTAGGCACAGTTCCAAATTGTTTTCTGGAATGGATGGGCCAATTTACACCTCCACCAATAGTCTGTTAGTATCCCTTTTTTTCCAGAGTTGTTTTAATTTGCATTTCTTTATTCAGTAGCAAATTGTAGTATTTTTTCATGTGAATATTGATAGTGTTGATTTATTCTTCTGGCAACTGCCTCTTCATATCCATTGACCATTTATCAATTGGAGAATAGCTCTTATTTTTTTATTGGCTTAGTTCCCTGTAGGTTTGAGAAATTAGGCCTCTGTATTACTCTGGGGAATCTGTTCTTAATCTTTTGCTTTTCACCATTTTTATCAGTAACTTGAAAAAAGTTATCAGTAGCATGTTTATCAAATCTTCAGAGCAAAAAAGCTGTGAACAGTTGATATGTTGAATTAGAATGTCTGCATCCAGCAGACTATATCATGAGTTAAATCTAAGATAATGAAATTTATTAAAGTAAATATAAAATCTTAAACTAAAGTCAAGTTCACAAGTACAAGGTTGAAGACATTTGAATACATTAACAGTTTACTCTGAACAATCCAGGAATTTAACTCTACTTAATGAGATTTAACTGCATACAACTGCTGCAAAATATATGTTCTTAGCTTATACTAAGAGGCATAATGGTGGCACATGTTGTTAGGATAAATTTTAAAGTCCCATATCACTCCTAGGTATTATCATCCTCATCAATATTATTATTTATTGTTACTTTCATTATTACTATTAGCTGGCAAGTTCGCAATATTAAGGATAAGTGGCAAGAACCCATGATCTTTTGGAATGGGAACTCCCTTCACTAATGGAGATCACAACCTATTTTTAGTAGATGATCATTGAGTGTTGGTATGACCAAAAACAATTGTCACCTGGTAGAATAAAATCTAATGGGCAACATCTCTAAAGTTGTTTCTCCAGTGATATCCATACATTTCAACAATGTGGATGTACATTTGGAACCTTTTTTTAATGTGCTTTATTATTCCAAACTATTTATACAGCAGACAACAGAATGAGAATTCTTTATGACACTATGAATCTCAATTTCATACTATTTGTTTTTAATCATAAAAGAAAAATCACGCTTTGCTTTCAAAACTATCATGCTTTTCCATGCTTCCTTCTATTTATTCTCTATGCAATTTCAGAAAGATTGAAAGTACAACACCACCACCTTTTTGAGTATCAATATTCTCTCCCATTTAAAAAAAAGAATCCTTTTGTTACAGATAGCATAATCAAGCAAAAAAAAATCCACACTGTCACCATATCTAAGAGTGTTATATCTCTTTCTGCACCTTGTGTCCATTTCCTCTTTGTCAGGAGGTGAGTAATATGTTTTATGATAGGTTTTCTGGAGACATCTTTGGTCATTGCATTGATTAGCTTTCTGCAGTTTTCATTTTACTTTGTTTTCTAAAGAAAGTTATTTTTCTTTTCTTTTCTTTTTTTTTTAGCAGTCGGGGGTAAGTAACTTGCTCAAGGTTACACGGCCAGTTATTTTTTATGTGGGTGTTAAGTATCTGAGGCCAGAACCGATCCCAGGTCTCCCGACGCTGGGGCCGGCACTCTTACTGCGCCACCTGGCTGCCCCGAAAGTTATTTTTCTTTATAATGTTGCTATCCTTTTACAAATTCTTACCCATGTTCTACTACTCACTTGACTTTGCATCAATTCATACTTTCCTGGATTCTCTTTAAAATATCTTCATTCCACATAATGTAATAATACTTTTATTACATTTCGTATTCCATAATTTGATCAGTTATTCCTTAATTGTCTAAGAAACAATCTAAGAAGTACTCCCTTACAGTCAGGATCTTTGTTTTTTTGTCCCTTGTCGGAAACAGGAATTCTGTTTTGCTTATGTCTGTTCCCTCTGCAGTGTTACACTGTGTGTGTGTATCTGTGTGTGAGTGTGTGTGTGTGTGTGTGTGTGTGTTTTCAGCCTACTTTTGACCAGTCTGTATTAAAGTGAAATTCATCTGATACCTACCTTCCATCTTTGTATATTTTTCTCACACAAATTTTGAAAAGCAGGGAGTTTTGCTCCCTTTTTCCTCCTTTTCTCTACTTATATAATCCTTTCGGCCTTCAGAACAGAACCAATCTGCCCCCATATGACCTGTTTTTCAAAAATATAATTCCCTGAAAGCCCTTTGAATACATTAAAGTTTTGGAGGAACACTTATTTCTTGTCCTTGCGTCAGATGTTAGTACTATATTAACATTTAGCACCTTCTAATTGCTCAAATAAATTTTCCTTTTTAGATTTCTCCAGACTTTTATATTTCCTAGTTTTTTCTCAGTTTTAATCTTTTCATTAGAATTACTTGAAAATTCCTTTAAAGACTCATCCCTCCCATATAAGATTATACTCAGTTTTTCAGGATGTTATTCTTGGTTGTAAGTCTCTGTCTTCAGTCTATTGGGATATCGTCTTCCAATATTTCCTCTCATTTAAAGTTGATACTATTAGTTCTTGTGTGGTCCTAACTTTAGGTGGGGTTTTTTTTGTTTGTTTTGGGTATTTGAATTTCTCTTTTTTCTTTTCTGCTTCATTCTTCCCTCTTTCTCCTCCTCTTCAATACTTTCTCTTTGTGGGAGCTTTGGATTTTGTCTGATATCCCAGGGACTTTTGCTTTTGAGGTTCCTTTCACAATGTGATCCTATCCTTGCTGTCTTGTTCTAATGCTTCTAAGCAGCTTTCATTTATGGTCTCCTGAAAATAGTGTCCAGACATCCCCTCACTCTTTCCTCCCTTTCCCCCTTAAAAAAAATTCTCAGGACAGCTAGGTGAATAGAGTGAATAGAGCACCGGCCCTGGAGTCAGGAGGACCTGAGTTCAAATATGGTCTCAGATACTTGTCACACTGACTGTGTGACCTTGGGCAAGTCACTTAACACCAACTGCCTTGCCTTCCCTCAAAAAAAAAAATTCTCTCCTTGACCTCTTTTCCAGATCTGCTGCTTTGGTCTAGGTATTCATGTAGTTAGTCCTCATGGAAAATCCAGTTGTTGTTTTTCTGTTTAGCCTCCTTCTAGTTGTTGGAAGGTATTATTGTTCTTGTTCAGTCATTTCAGTCATGTCCAGCTCTTTGGGACCTCATTTGGGGTTTTCTTCCCAAAGACACTGGAGTGATTTACTATTTCCTTCTCCAGCTCATTTTACAGATGAGAAAACTGAGCTAAATAGGATTAAATAATTTATCCTGGGTCACACAGCTAGTATATAAGTGTCTGAGGTCAAATTTGAACACAGGTCTTCCTGATTCTAGTCCTGATGCTCTATCCACTACACGCCCTAGTTGATATCTATTGGAGGATTACGTGATCCTTTTTTTTTCAAGAGTTCTCTAGATTTGCTATAATTTTTTATATGAGTGTTTTCTTTGTTTACTGATTTCTCCAGTGTTAGTTGCTGAATTGGAGCCTCATGCCAGGCCTCATCTCTACTGCCTGCTGTGCTTCTGTGTAGACTGCTCAGCTTAACTCTGCAGGGGGTCTGCTAGGTTCCTGTGCTGACCTCTTCTTCCTAGGGGTAGGCCCCCCCTGGATCTTTAGATCCTCTCAGTTATCTTATGACAGAATGTTAGAGATTTCAGAGCTCCTGGCTTGTATTGTCCTGGTCTGGCTACTGTTTTCACCATTATCTGGAACTTCTGAGTTCTGCTCTTGAACATAAAACTTTGCTAATAGCTTTTCTTTCCTATTGCTCTTGGGCTTCTCTCTGACTTCTTAGGTTGTTCTGTGGTAGAAAAAGTTACTTATTGTAGTTTTTTGTTGGATTTCTTGGTCATTGTTCAGTCTGTTATAAACTCAAGGGTTTTCCTAGAAGGTGGACATGTAAGACTTGGCCAGTCTGATCCCATTTTGGTCAGAAGTCCTTTTAGATTTGCCAGAATTTGTACTCCATACTCAGTCTTTCTTAAGATTTCATTAAAACTTGCTCTCACAAAGGACCGCATGTGTTAGTTACTTGTATACCAATGGATCTGTGATTTGATCAATATAGGTATTCCCTCTGATGTAGATCTGCTTAACTTATATGACTCTCTTTTTTTGGAGGGCAATTGGGGTTAAGTGACTTGCCCAAGGTCACAAGGCTAGTTTTTGTGTTAAGTGTCTGAGGTCGGATTTGAACTCAGGTCCTCCTGACTCCAGGGCCAGTGCTCTATTCACTGCGCCACTTAGCCGCCCACAACTTACATGACTCTTAACATATATGAAAAACAGTAGGTTTTTCACAAAGATTCTACCCAGTATGGTAGAGACTTATTTCTGTACATATTGTTCTTCTTGAAAGTGTGAACACCTTGAAGGCAGAAACTATTTAATATTTGTCTTTGTATCCCCATTGTTGGGCACATAATAGTGCTTGGTGTTTGTTGATTGTTTTTGGAGAAAGAGAAAGGAATAGAAGTATACATAATTGTATTGTACAGATTCATGATTGGATTGGAAAAATTTGCCTGGAAATGACCTTTACTTATAATACATGTAATTGCTTTGGCTCAGCATTCATATTCCCATTATTCTTTGTCTCTTCCAGTGCTAATTGTGGCAGAACTCACTGATGTTATCAAGTGAAACTGTCAGCTCTTCCTCAAACATACTTTCCATCTTACCCACATCAGAGTCTTGTTAGCCCTTATCATCTCTGCAACTGGCAGCACTTCTAGTGGGGCATGCTCACCAGGCCAGTAGAAATAAAAATACTTCATTTGATTTTCTAAAAGTCTTAAGTAGTCTTGACTAACTGCAGCCAGTTAGTTATTGGCCTTTTCAGCTGTATAATATACCGCTGCTTGTTATCTGCCTTTCATAGGCTTGGAGAATAAACCAACAAAAATTATTTGTTCTTTCCAGAACAGAGTTGACTTTGCTGGAATTCTCAGATAGATAGATGCTCTTGTAATGACAGAATCTTTTTCAAGGCCTATAAGTATAAACTATATTTGGAGTTGTTAATTTTCATTGTACCTCTTGCATGCTTCTTTTCTGATTAGTAATCAACACTGTTTGACTGCCCCCTACTTTATTATTCTTTCTTATTCTTATACATACTCTTTCTGAATACACCTGAATGTTATTACCCATTTGGAGTTTTATATGAATTGTTTTTGCTTCCTTAAAAAAAATTTCAGGCAGAAAACGAAGCAAGAAAGCTGAGAAGAATTGCTGTTTCTGGATGCTTTCATACAAGACTGGATAGGGAGCAACTAGGACCTCTCTCTCTGAATTGGGTGGCCTGACAGGCACTTATTCTGAAAAGGAACCAAACAATCGAGGTCAGACCTTTGGTGATGGAGTTTGTGCTTCATTCAAGGTTGGCTCTCACTTGGAAGAAGAATTAAACTTATTCGGCACAGCTCCAGAGGAAAAAACTAGGACCAATAGGTAGACGTTACAAGGAAACAGATTTTGAGAACTTCCTATCAATTACTATTTAGAAATGAAGTGCACTGTTTCAGATAATGTTTTTCCTATCGTTGAAGGCTTTCAGTCACTATTTGGGGAGATCCAGGCTTCACGAATTGGTCAGGAGAGCAACTGAGAGTCTTTGATCCAATAAAAAGTATGACCATCCCATTCCTTTGCTATGTCACCAATCCATTGCCATTATGCACTTTTAAGCTCCCCATCCTGAGACTACAATGGGGGAAATGCCCTTCTAAGATGACAGTGTGACCAGAAAATCAACCCCTTTCTCTCAACCTTTCTTCACTGTTTATCTGAGTCATTTACTGGATTTTTGAGAATGCCCCTTCAGAGATGGAATTATGGTCTACCTCTTATATCAACCAAGTCAGCTTGGTTCCAATTGCAGAGCTGTTATTGCTGGGATGAGGTAAGCACAAAGCACAGCTGGATTCTTCAGCTCCCAGCAATGTTAGCAGTTCAGGTATTGATTCTCCAGTTTCCAGGTGTGTGTTGGGTGATTTTTTTTTTTTTTTAGATTATATGAATGAACAGGAATAATACAAAGCCTAAAGATTCCACTTACAGGGGATGTTTGGGTACGATTTTCTCTTAGAATTTCAGGGTTGTAAAAGTTAAATCTTCTCTTTCAACTTTCCATTAATATCTAATAGATACTATTCGTCCTCTGCTTGAATACTTGAATGACAGAAAACCCATTCTCTTTTTAGACATCCCATTCCAGTTATCAGAAGGGAAGCAGCATAGAACACTAGACTTGGAGCCTGGGGGAGAGTTGGATTCAAATTCCATTTCTAATACTTGTTAACTAACTTCTCCTAATCCTAGATTCCTTGTGTGAAATGGTGATTACTGCCTGTACTCAAGGAGTCATTGTGAGCAAATTGCTTTGTAAATGTTATTTAAGGAGTGCCTTAACATAAGTCGACACAAGATTAAAGGTATAAACTTCAACCAAGTGGAGGAAAAAAATTATCTCTGTTTGACCATGGCATAGTTGAGTGTTACAAAACCCTAGAAAACTGAAGTGATTAATAGCTTTATCAAGTTAGTCAGAAAGTAAATTAGTCCATAAAATGCTTCGACATTTTTGTACAATACAAGCAAAAACTAGGAAAGGATTGAAAAGAAGATTAGCTTTGAAATAAGTAAAAATATGCAGTGGTTAATATACAAAGACATACACTTGATTTATATAAATACAACTAACTACAAATTACTTTGTAGGAACAGAGAAAAGATGTAATAGATTAACTTAATGCACATTTTTGGGCCATGCTAATATAATACTACCTAAATTATTTCATGTATATAGTACTATACCAATCAAATTACATTATGGAATTTGTCAATAATAAAATTCATTTCAAAGAGTAAAATGTCTAGAATCTGATAAGAATGAGAATGAAGAGAGCATACCATTTCCAGACTTCAGACTTTATATTATAAATTAATCATCAAAGCTAATACTGCTTTAGTTTTAAAAATAAAAACAGAAAACTCATTAATAGGATAGACTTAGATAAAAAAGAAACAGTTAACTGACCAAGAAACTGAAAATAGTCACCTAGTGTTTTATGAACTCCAAATGACTAGAAAAAACTTTTTTTACAAGGACTGCTGGGAAATCTGAAAAGCCATTTTGGTGGAAATTAGACTTAAATCAGCATCTTAGTATCGTGATCTTAAATTGGACATGCAACTTGATTTTAAATAATTTTAAATTTTTCCATTAAAATTATTTTGATTACATAAAGTTTTATCATGCATCATTTTGATGAAGTTATATTTAGATGAGAAGTGGTAGAATGGAGAAGCTGATATCCAAATTATAATGTATGAACTTGAGACATATATATTGTCAGCCATTCACTGTAGATATGTGGGCAGGGTTATAAACAGATTTCAAAAGATTGCAGACTATAAATGACTACTTGAAAATATATTCCATCTCACTAATTAGGACAACTTTCTGGTTTCATATCATACCGTGCAAATTGTCATAGAAGAAAAGAAAAAAAGTAGGATCTTTTGCTGTTGGTGCAGCTGAGGAAAGACAAGCACCACCAATAACTGATGGTACAACTGAGGAGTGGATCACTCATTGTGGATAGCAATGTTGAATTATATAAGAACTACTAAACTTACTGCACCCTTTGATACAGTGGTTCTAGTGCTAGGCTTATAATAACCCCAGGAATCCAAAGATACAAAGGTCCATTTACCAAAATACTCAAAACAATACTGTTTAAATAGTATATAAAAAAATGAAACAAAGTAATTGCTCTTCCATTATAGTTATAAAAACTATTTTGCATTGCTATAATAGAATATAATTATGTAGTGAGAAGTGAACTTAAGGAACTTATAAAATTCAGGAAGAATTATAACATAATGAAAATAACATAAGTAGAATAAACAAAAACAATCTATGTATACACAGTTGCTTCAACAATGTAAATAAAACTTCCCCTAATTGGGGGACATTGAATGATGAATACTTGGAAAAACTATTAATGTTCCTAGAGAACCAATAATAAAACATACCATCCCTCTAGAGGCAGAGCACTCTTCTAATAGAATATATATTGTCTTATGTGATCAGTATAGTATATTGTGGAGGGTCGGGGTAGGGTGTAAAATTATTATGACAAGTTAATTTTTTTTAAATGAAGACATTGTAGGCATGGGAACTGCTAACTACTAGCTTCCTTATATTGAGTGAAAATCTGCCACTTTATAATATATACCCATTGTTGTCATCATCAAATGTTAGCCCTGGACTCTGTATTCCCAATGGTGTATTTGCTATAGCAGGTGGTACTAAATGATGAGGGGCTGTTCAAGTATGTACCTGATGATTGTGTGTCTGCCATTCACTCTGTTTTGTCTATACTTAGATGTGTATATGTTCTCTCCCCTGAGGGAACATAAGCTGTTTGAGGGAAGGGACTGTTTGATTTTTGTCTTTGCATTCCTAGCACAGTTCTTGGCAAACGCAGTAAATGTTTGTTGATTGACTCAGCCCTTCATTTTACCAAGGAATACACTGAGACCCTGGGAGTTTAAACCAAGATCCTATACTGACCTACCACCAGAGCTAGAACTAGAGTCACAGGTGTTCTTACCCCCTATAGTGCTCTTTTTCAGTATGTCCCACTCGCTCCTACCAGATATTTTCAACAATTCTTCTTTGCTTCCATTATGCAGGGACACCAATATGGGAAATAGGGGCCAAAGTTTAAGGAATTGAGGCAGTTCCAACAAGAACATGTCAGGGAAGAAGCAATTTAGTTGCATGGTATGTTCAATATGTGCTCCTTAGTTTTCATTAATTGATACAGATGGGTATAAAACAGATTGCTGGTAAGTAATCTTATGTAAATTAAGAGAACATAACAGCACA
The DNA here is from genome assembly GCF_028583685.1 of Petaurus breviceps papuanus. Lineage (NCBI taxonomy): Eukaryota > Metazoa > Chordata > Mammalia > Diprotodontia > Petauridae > Petaurus > Petaurus breviceps. The sequence goes on along the minus strand of NW_027185782.1, from coordinate 6,341,194 downwards.
TTTTGTTTAATTGAGTCGACAATTGAAATATGAGACAGAAATTAAAGATTGCCTGTGGGCTACAACCAGAATCCATTTCTTCTTTAATATTCTTGCTTTGGTGTGAGGAATTTCAAAAAACTATTTCAAGTGATTCTGTTCTCCATCCTCCTCTTGTCCAGGTCTTCAGCCTTGCCTTGTATTTTAAAAGAGGATTTCATAAGCTTCTTACTCTTCTGTGGAGACTTTTGATAAGAGCAAATGCTCATCACAGCTAGCTACTTGTACTCCTAGTTTGTTGCCCTTGAAATTGTAAGCCCGACCCATTAATATAACTATTTTTCTTCTACTCAGGATGTGTTTGAGATGCGCTTTGCAAAGATGCCTGATGAGCCCGAAGAGCCAGTAGTTGCTGTGTCCTCCCCTGTGGCACCACCACCCACCAAGGTGGTGGCTCCACCTTCATCTAGTGACAGCAGCAGCGACAGCTCCTCGGACAGTGACAGCTCAACTGATGACTCTGAGGAGGAGCGAGCTCAGCGGCTGGCAGAGCTTCAAGAGCAGGTACTGGCATTGCAACTGAGGAATGCTGACTGCTAGTGAATCTGGGATTCATTCACTGGGTAGGGATGAGACCAGAGTGAGCTCCTTCTAAATGGAGGGAGCTCTTTATTCTATGATACTGAAACCATTATGTTTCTTTTCTGTCTTACCATCTACTACATCTTTTGTGTACTTTGCAGATTCCTGCCATGGGATCAAATTTAGAAGACCCTCCTTCTAAGATTATTTAAAATAAGATCAGTGGGAGTGTCCTTAGAATTTAGGTCTAAGTGCTTGTTAGCCACACACTTAGTAGAGCCTTTTTCTCACAAGCTATGCAGAATTAAAGTACAACTCTGAGGTACAACTAAGCATTTCCAGTGTAATGAAGACCAGGAAGCATTTTATGCTAGTTACCTGTGACATTTATGTTACCCCAGCAAAGATCCATGGCTCCCTTATACCTTCTAATCCTTTAAAGCTATGACTGACCTGCTACACCATCTCTGCATCTACTGTGCTCTGCGTGTAGAGACCTTTGCTGAGACTTACAAGAATTTTCATGCCTGTCACCATTTTGTCTGTGTATTGGAAACTTACCGACCTTTTAATTACTCATCTATATATGTTCTTAATTTTTCTCTATGTGGTCCTTCTATGGAGAGTGAAACCAACTCAGACCCTAGACCTCTTTGAGGATTTGCTAGAGCAAAGCCCCATCCTCTTGAGGGGAATGTAGTGACTACTGGACTTATACTATTCCTCATCCCACTTCTTGGAATGTCTTTGTCCCCTTTGACTTTTGCCACTTGACTATATACCGTGTAATGAGGTCCTAAATAGGCCACAAACTTCAGTTATTGCCTTTGGTCTTACTAATTTCATTCTTTCGGGGTGTGTGTTGTTTTCCTTATTTCTTGACATCAAACATGACCACTTATATTTTTAGGCTTATCTCCAACTGATTATGTGCAGGACCAGGGCAGAAAGAAGAGCATATCAGGACCATATTTATGATAAGCCTCTTGTCTGTCTCTTAGCTCAAGGCAGTACATGAGCAACTTGCTGCCCTCTCCCAGCCTCAGCAGAACAAACCAAAGAAAAAAGAGAAAGACAAGAAAGAGAAGAAGAAAGAAAAGCACAAAAAGAAAGAGGAAGTGGAAGAAAACAAGAAAGGCAAAGCAAAGGAACCACCTCCCAAAAAGGCAAAGAAAAATAACAGCGGCAACAACAATGCCAGGTCTGTGACTTGGGTCACTAGAAAAAGCAGGAAGGGACCTGCCTTGAGCCAGGAGAGCCATTGCTCACCCTGGGTGGTTGATTTTACAGACACTTTCTTCAGTTTTGGCTTGTTTAGACAGTTTATTAGTTGTCTCTTGGCCCAGTTCAACCTTACCAAGGTTGACAGTGGAGAAAATCCCCCCCCAGCCCATTAACTATTGACTGCCCTTTCTCTATGAATACCTTCTGACCCTGAAATCCAGAGAGAATCAGAGGCTATTCCATGATACTGGGTATAGGAAGCCCTAAGTTTGAATGACCATTTGTTGGTTTGTTGGGGTAATCCTTTTCTAAAGGTTCTGGTTGAGCTAGATGTCCAGCTCTGATTTTGTAATAACTACATATTGAGAGGATTCTGTAAGCTTTTGTTAAATTTTTTCATTTGCATACCTATTTGGCTTTATAATAAAAGAGCAGAGAAAATTGTTTTTAAGAAATAATAGTTAAGGTACAGAAAAACCAGGGTCTTCAAACTTAACCAGTCAGGTGGCTGTCTCATTAATTAGCCCTCCTAATCTCTTGAAGAGGCTTCTCCTGAATAGCTGTTAGGTGGGGTATCTTCCCCTCTTTAGTCAAGAAAGAAGTTAAAGGTTAGGTACACTTGACTAAGTGGGTGAGCAAGCAAAAGATTCCTGACAGTTGTCAATGTCGAGTCAATAGTGACAGTTTAAGATTGAACCTCCTTGGATGGTGTATTTGAAAGACCAGCTTGTATTTTTTTTTGGTGGGCAGTTGGGGTTAAGTAACTTGTCCAAGGTCACACGGCTAGGGTGTGTGTGTGTGTGTGTGTGTGTGTGTGTGTGTGTGTGTGTGTGTGAGACCCCAAATTCAAATCAGGTCCTCTTGTATTAAAGGCAAGTTTACTGCTTTTTTCTCTTCCTTGCCTTCCTCTAATAATATATCTTTTTGTTCTTAAGTAGCAAGAAGGAACCTATGCCTGTGAAGAACAAGCCCCCTCCCACCTATGAGTCAGAAGAAGAGGACAAGTGTAAGCCAATGTCCTATGAAGAGAAGAGACAATTGAGTTTGGACATTAACAAGCTTCCTGGTGAGAAGCTGGGCCGGGTTGTCCATATCATCCAGTCCCGAGAGCCCTCACTGAAGAACTCCAATCCAGATGAAATTGAAATTGACTTTGAGACATTAAAACCTTCAACCTTACGAGAACTAGAACGCTATGTCACCTCATGTTTGCGGAAAAAGAGGAAACCTCAAGGTATCTTTTCCAGTCCTGCAACTATTCTTATCTGGGGTAAAAGTCGTGTAGAACAAATGGGGTCACAGACTGATTAAGAATTTCATTACCTCTTCCAGCCAAGAGACAATTCACTGGTGAAAATAATACTTTCAGTTCAGCTTATGGGTTAACCTAATGATGTTTTTTAATGTTGGGTTTTTTGTGTGTGTGTGTGTGTGTGTGTGTTTTTTTTTTTTTTTGGAGGGGCAGTTGGGGTTAAGTGACTTGCTCAAAGTCACATGGTGTGTGTGTGTGTGAAGTGTCCGAGGCCGGATTTGAACTCAGATCCTCCTGATTCACTGCACAATCTAGCTGCCCCCTCAGTCTGTTTTTATCTTTTGGTCTTTTGGGGTTTCCTTCCCCGGTGATTTTTTTTCCCCCTTCCAACTTATTCAGATAACCTATGTATGTGCACCTGCAGGTGCACGCACCCCCATACATACCCCCAAATGCCTGGGGATTAGTGTTGTACTCTGATCCTGACCATAAGTACTTCTCTCTTTTATATGTTTTGGTAAGATTCTCTGCCAGTTCGGTATTCATTGACTAGCCTTACTTAATTTTTTTAATATGCCTCTTTTCTACCCAGAATTTTTAGCAGACTCGCTTCTGGGTGAGTCTTCCACAAGAAATAGTCATCTGACAGTCATTCAGCTATAAAACAAGCCCAGTCACATGGACCATAACTCTCTTGGTCTGTTTTACTGGGATATGCTAAATTTCTATTTGAACCCATTATTGCAGCTCCATTTTGGTCTGAATAATTTGATAAATCCTTTTTTCCCCCTATAAGGGTGCTGCAGAATACCTTGCAACAGGATGAGTATTGTGGGTAGATGGGCAATATATGATATTGGAGTTACATCCTATGCAAGTTGCCCTCACTGTAGAACTAATAGAAAATTAGCAATTCTAATGTTCTGTACCCAAATTGCACTAGTCAATTCAATAAGCATTTACTAAGTTACTTCTCTATGCCATCTAGGGGCAGGTATGTAGTACATAGATAAGCACTGGACTTGGGGTCAGGAAAGCTCATCTTCCTGAGTTAAATCTGGCTTCAGACACCTCTGTGTGACCCTGGGCTGTGTTTGCCTCAGTTCCTCATCTATAAAATGAACTAGAGCATCTTTGCCAAGAAAACCCCAAATGGGTTCCCTAAAGACAAGACTAAAAAAACAACTCAGCAACATGTGCCATCCACTGTGCTAAGCCCTGGGGAATAAAAAGGAAAGCTCCCCCAAAGAACCCATTCCTTGCACTCAGATTTCACAGTGAATTGTGTCCAAAAAGTGTTACCAGGCAGATAGGAGCAGTGTGCTCTGATAACCTTTTAAAATGTTTTGTAAGGGAGTTCTTTGTTATTGTTTGAGTTTTCAATGTTAAAACCTCGGCATTTTGTTGTAAATATCTTACTGTCTTAGCCCAGACAGATCTTATTTTAATAAAGGCCAACAAAATTAACCTCTCCTCACCCCCCCCCCAAAAAAATTCTTGCTTAGACCCAGATTCGAGTTTATTATACAGAGATTATCTTTGTAGTAAACTAGTGTCTTGATAGAAACTTTCACCTTGTTAAAAAGTTAAAATTCATATGATGATAAAGACTCACAAAGATTGGGTTTGAAAGGTTGGATTTCCTTTACAAATAGAGAGCCAGATCCTCACTTTTTACTTAGCAGCTGCAATCCCTGCTTAGTGATTTCTAAGTTGACATTACCTAGAATCTATATCAAGAATTTAAATGGTTCTCTAAATCTTACCTTCTCTCTATCTACTCAGGTAGATTGGAGGGTAACAGCGGAGGGTATTGCCCAGGGTTTGACTTAACTCCATTTTTCCTCTGTTAAAAACAGCAAATTGATATCAAAAGTTTCTGGTTAAGTTAATAAGGAATTCCCGACTTCTGAAAATAGCTGGCTTTTTTCCAATATAGAATCAGCCACCTTCTACTCTTCCAGAAGTATTTGATGGCAGGAGGCGACTAACACAAAAAAACTAAACTCTATATATACTGTAGCCTGTTAAAATTCCTGAATCCCTAATTTGAAGTGAGAGTAGTTTGGAAAATTAGGGGAAATAATTGCTTATCTACTTGACCCCAACAACAGTCAACCCTAATCCAAACTGCAACAAATAAATTCAGTAACCATAACCTTAGCTGAAATGTTAGTTCTCCAGTTTTTCCAAGCCAATAGTACCTTTGGGTGTACTGTTTGTTTTTTAAAGAATTGTGCTTCCTTCTTTGCTAAATAGTTGTCTATGACTTGGTTGAAATATGCCCCCTTTTCCACCTTCTAGTTTATTTAGAAAGGTATATATACACAAGAAAAGGTATTGAATTGTCTCTACCCCTGTTGGACACTATTTTGCTATTGTCTTGTTGCAGCTGAGAAAGTGGATATGATTGCGGGGTCCTCTAAGATGAAGGGCTTTTCATCTTCGGAGTCTGAGAGCACCAGTGAATCCAGCTCTTCTGACAGTGATGACTCAGAAACAGGTTAGATCCAGCTTATCTAAAGGCTCCCAACCTTTTGAACCCTGCTTATGTTCTTTATAAATGTTTTCAGTATTAACTTGATAAATGCTTTTCTGAGGATGATAATAATAGAGAGGGACAATAAGTAAAGTGTTAACTCTCTGTGTATTTCAGTTCATCTATACATTATTTCTTATATGGGGATGTTAGAAATGTGAATTCTAACCCCAGCCTCCTGACAAATTAATTCTCCCAGTTGGCAGCTGGTTTTGTTTGTTTGTGTTGGTTTTGTTATGGTTTTTTTTGGACTAGAAACAAGAGACCACATTTTAACCACCATGATTTATGCCATCCTCCATATTAGAGAACTCCTGGATTCTGGTTCTTTTTTAGCTTCTTACTGTCTGTGTTATCTTGGATAGATGGGGAAAATAATACCTGTTCTGTCTACCTCACAGAATCATTATGATGAGTTTCTTTTGTCAACCATGCACTATATATAAACATAAGATTATTGTCATAATTAGGGTAATGATCAAAGTATGCCTGCTGATTTTGTTAAGTTTGGTGATATTATTACTGGGCAAATGAACAGAACATTGGTACTAGCCCTGTGGTGTCGGGGGTGTAGGGGACTCGTATAATAAAATACTTTTTAAAACTAGAAGGGCCCTTACAGACAATATTGTTTACATTCCTGAATCCTGTCTCCTTCCTCCCAAACATCCATTTTATAGTGGATAAACTAAGGACACGAGAAGGTCAGTGGTTTCAGTAGGGATATGTATATATGTATTCAGTAGGGATATATATATATATATATAACGTTTAGTAAGTGCCAGTGTGGTTGGTGGGTAGGGGGGATGTGTACACACACTTTTAAATTTAATCTTTGTTAACATTTTCTCCATCATTTTATTGTCTTAGACATTCAACAAAACAATAAATCAAGCCCTGAGAATTTAAGAATCGGCTTTCCCAAGTTGGTCCAGAATACTACTGGCTTGTGATCAAATAGAAATATATAATTCAACTGGACATGGACTCTGCGTTCATTTTCTTAGGCATTTGGTAGACCAGCAACTGTCTTCATTTGCTGTCTTCAGGCCCTGAGCCATTGTGCTGGGCTCACTCAGCCTTTGCTTGTAACCAAGTGGAACAGGGTAGCCTCCATCAAAAGAAAACCTTGCTACTATCTCTAGGTGTAGGTGTTTCATGAAGTCCTCCATCTAACTTTGGAAATACAGCTCAACCTAGTTGCCTTGGAGTAAGAGGATAGCTGTCTAAACTTGTGAATTTTTTATTCTAGATAATTTTTAGTAGTACTTTTATTTTAAATACCATATAAAAAGAGGATTTCCACTTAGTGTTGAATAGGAGAAGATTGTTCATCAGACTATGAATCTCTTATATAGATCTTACCTTTATTTTTAAATATAGAATAAATTCAATGTGCTACTATAAATTATTGCTACACAACTTCAGTGGGACTCTTACTACTTGCTGGACTGGCCTTCTCTTGTACCTCTATTGACTCCTTAGTTTATTTCAGAGAAGATTATTTCAGCCATTTTTCATCTCATCTTAACCATAACCATTTCCCTGTAACTAATGTAGGTGATCTAACTTCTTGCTTCACTACCAGCATTGAAGCCAGCAGATTCTTTGACTTCTCTCTTTCGTTTCTCAAACTTTTGTCAGTATCTTTTCTGTTCTCCAATTATGGATATTCCTGAGGCTAATTCCTTTGATCTATTCCTTTCTGACTCTCATAGAGATTTCTGGTAGTCATTCCCTTTGTCTTGTTCATTTTCAATATCTTCTACGCCCCTGGCTTTTTATCATCTGCTAAACTGTTTTTCCAAAACCTGCTGTACCTAATGCCTCCATTTCTCACTACTCACCTTCTTTTCAATCTCTCATTTTCTATTTTAATCTAACCCTACCATTCTGCTGAAACTGCCCTCTGAAAAAATGCATTGTTTCCTTTTCAGTCTCCATTCTCCTCAACCTCTGTAGCTAATCACATTCCTGACTAGCAGTAGGTCAAGTCATCTGTCACCAGGACTATTTCAGTAACCACTTCATGGAACTCTCAGCTTCCAGGAGTTGCTCTTTGCTCCTTGTGGATCTTACTATGACACATTTGTGATGATGTTATTCTCTTGCTCAAAACCCTTCAAACCATATTGATAGCTGTTCCCAGACTTAACATTCAGTCCTCCACCTCTGTGCATTTGAACAAGCCATGTCCTGTGCCTGCATACTACATTATCTCCATCTCTTAGAACCTTTGTTGGATACCATCATGGGAAGACTTTTCTCATGCTCCACCTCTACCTCCTCCATCCATTTGTTCTCTGTCCACAATCCATCTTATCCTCTACTCATTTGTGTACATACTGTATCCTCTCCATGAAATATAAACTCTTTGTGAGGGCAGGCAGGAAGAGTTTGGTTTTTGACTCTGTATCTTTGCTTGGCACACAGAGAGGCTTTAAAAGTATTTGTTAAGAAGATAACCCCACCAAAATACCACATTCTCCTGCTTTTTGTATCACTACTTCTCCATTGGCTCCAAATCATTTTAATACATTAACATGGGTGTTTCTCAAGTTTTTATCATCAACCCTTTTCTCTTTTTTAAATTACCTTGTCAATATCATTCACTTTCACTGTATCAACTACCAACTCTATGCACCAAATCTTAAACATAATAATTCTCCTCCAGGAACAGGCAGCTGTTGAAGCAGTAAAGAGAGCTCTGGGCCTGGAGTCAGAAAGACCTCAGTTTAAATCCAGCCTCATATACTTAATATCTGTGTGTGTCTGGGAAAGTCACTCAACCTCTGCTTCATTTTCCTTAACTATAAATGGGAACAATAGCACCTACCTCCTCACTGGGATGTTGTGATTATCAAATGAGAAAATATTTATAAAAGTGCTTAGCACTGTGCCTGGCCCATAGCAGATGCTATATAAATGCTTATTGTCTTCCTCCACCCCCCTTTTGAGGTCCAAATCTGCATCTTCCTCAAGGAAAATAGGAGGAGGGCAACAAATCCCTCACATTCAACACATCCAAAACTGGGTTCATTATCTTTACCTTTAAATCTGCTGTTTCCATTTACTCTGTGGTAATATCTTTCCCTGGGGATTGTAAAAGTAAACTCTTTTCATCTCCACTCAGTTACTAGGTTTCTTCTGTTACTAACACTGTCTCTTCAACTCCATTCCTTCTTGCCATTGTCACTACCCTAATAATGGTCCTCATATAGATCTCATTTGTTCAGTTACATTAGCTTATTCCAAGGTCTTCCAGCCTCCACTCTCAGATCTCTTCACTCATTGGGCCTTAGTTTCCATATCTTTTAAACTTGAGGAGGTTATGCTAAAATACTTAAAAGGTTCCTTCCAACCCTAAAATCTATGAACCATTTTAGATAACTTTCTATGCTGGTATTCTTATTTTTGTGAGTTCCATAAAGGTATGTACTCAGTCTTATCTAAATGTTTTTTCTTTCCTAGTATAGTTTTTTAAATATAAGCTCTTAATGAATATTTCTATTATATTACCACATCTTAGAAACTGTCCCCTTCTTTCCAATTTTAGCACCACCACTCTATGTAACCTCTCATCTCCTCTTGACTGAATTACTGCAGTTCCTCTACATATCTCCCTGCCTAGAGTTTTTCACCATTTTAATCCATTCTTTGCAGAGCTGACAAAGTAATTTTCCTAAGATAAAGATGTGGCCGTGCCATGCTTCCCATTCCCCACTCATTTCATTAAACTCTAGAGGATTCCTCTTACATCAGATATAAAATGCATTTATTTGCCTGGGAGGGAGGGAAGAAAAGAAAATGCAATATGCCATCTGAAGTTTTTTTGTGATTTTGTTTTTTGTTCTTGTTTTTATTTTGTGAGGCAATGGGGTTAAATGACTTTCCCAGGGTCACATAGCTAGTAAGTTTGGAGTGTCTTGGGCCCAATTTGAACTCTGTTCCTCTGGACTCCAGGGCCAATACTTATCAACTGCACCACCTAGCTGCTCCTCCTTTGAAGTTACAGACATTATACACATTCTGTATTCAAAATTGAACAAGAGTTTAGAATTTAGACCAGAGTTCATTTATCAGTTTGCTTCATCAAAAAGAACTATAGTTGTTTAATTTTTGGACCGTCCATCAAGGCTTGGGAGGATATATGAAACAAAAAAATTAAGAACTATAGCTCTAATTGATCCACGGGCATGGAAAAAGAGGGTACTACTCTTAAGTAGATTAAGAAGTTCTTAAGTAAGAATCCCATTTCTTTCCTTAAGGACTTCCTTCCTGAACTTTCACCCAGTGTACCTTTAGTAAAGGTTTAGTGCAGGGCATTGTTTAGGAATTTTGAGTTAACAGAAACACTGATAAGGATTTCCTGTCTTGGAATGACCAAGGACTTTAGACTGAAGTACTTATCTAATATTTTTTTGTAACATATAACTGTAAGACAGATGACACTAGCACATAGGAGGGCTGTTAGCACAGACTCACTCTTGATCTGGTCAGACAGAAAGACAGCTTCAGAGGGGTTAATAATCTTGCTTTATTCTATTCTAGTCTTCTCACAAGTTGCTGATAATGGGAGCACCAACTCCTACAGCATTCCCTAATCACCCTTCTCGCAGGTGCCAGCGAGAAGTGGGGACAACTACCCCTCTGTCTCGATGAATTGAGAGAGGCACAGCTTGTGCACTCCCTAAGTCCCCTCAAACCTCAGTAGGGGCTGATTGAGGCAAGCACAGATTCCTCCCAAGCCTTGATGGGGGCCAATCAAGGCACACATTGCATTCCAGCTTGTCCTTTCAACCATAAGAGTTCCCCACTCACTGACCAGAGCCTACCTCCTTTATAGGGCAGCAGTGCAGTCACAGTGGATATTTACAATTTAAGCACAAATGTTTATATTAATTTATCATTGTATAATGCTGCACAAGCATGATGTAGAAGTTTTGAACCATAATCATGAGAATTCATATCTAATACCTGGCAACAAGAGATTGTTATGATTATGGGCCCTGGGAAAACTAACTCTAAGAAGGATAAGATAAATCCACTTTACACACACTAAAATCCACCTTACTTAAAATTACCTTAAGAGAGAGAGTGTGGTGGTTATTCTGCTTCCACACAGAAAAGATCCTGAAAGAGAAAGTTTTTGCTTTCATATTTTAAAAGATTCTGAGGTGATTCTTTATTTACACTTAAACTTAAAAAAAAAACAACCTCACTGTTTGCTTCTGTTTCCTTAATTCCCATTTTCTTCTCAGTTCTTTGTAATCTGGATTTTAGACCCAACACTTGACTAAAACTGATCTCTTTAACATTACTTACAACCTCTTTAATTGCCACATCCAAAGATCTTTTCTCAGTCTTTATTGTTCTGTGGCATTTAACACTATTGACCACCACCTTCTTCTGGATACTTTCTCTTTATGGATTTTTGTGATAATAGTAGTTCTTCTGCTAATTTAACCATTCCTTCTTAGTACCCTTCATTCGATCATCATCTAATCACCTTAACCTGCATGTCCTATAGTTTTCTCAAGCTCAACATGTCTATAACAACTTAATATCTTGCCCCATATCTTTCCCTTTCTTCCTGATTTCTTTTGAGGATGCCGTCCACAGACTTGCCCCCTCAAAAGTCATCTTCAGTTCTTCGCCTTTCTTCTGTTCCCCTCTCTCAACTCATACACCTTACTTCAAGTCCTCTGCACCTCTCGAAAACAACTGCTATAGCCTCCTAATTAATCTCCTAATACTCTCCAATCCATTTTCCACACGTCTGCCAGATTGATACTCCTAAAGCACAGATTTGATCACATTGTTCTCCTGTTCTGGAATCTTCAGTGGTTCCCTGTTGCCTTTCAGGAGGAAAACAAATATAATCTCCTCTGATCAAATGAGATAATATTTGTAGATCGTTTAGCATAGTGTCTGGCACATAGTACACAATAAATGTTCCCTCCTCTCCCTTTACATTCTGATTCCATCTTCTCTTTCTAGATCAATTTTCCATTATTTCCCTTCATGCACACCATGTTCCAGCCAAACTGGTTGACTTGCTATTATCTATACATGACAGTCCATCTCTTCTTTCCATATCCTTCCAAAAGCTATTCCCCATTCCTAGAATGCTCTCATCTATATCTCCTCCCTGTTAGAGTTCCTAAGCTTCCTTTAAGATTCAGGCCAAGTGGTATATGGAAAACTTTTCCAGGTCAATCTCACCAGTTAGTTATCTGTGCCTACTGTGAAATTGCTTTACGTTCATTTGAACAGCTTAAAAAATGTTTTTCTATGTACTTGTTTTTCTGTGTGTTAAATATGCCTTAAATTTCTTGAGAGCAAAGGGTTTTTTTTAGTTTTATCTTTGTTTCTTCTGTGTCTAGCACAGTTGTCTGTATGTAGTAAGTACTTAATAAATGCCTGCTGCATTGAATTAGAAAAATGGGATTTGCTGGTGGCTCTTTGTGCAAATGATGAACATCTTTTGGCATGGAGAACTTTTTGAGTAGTAGTGGAGAAAATCAACCTTATATTTGGAGTTCAAATTCTTTTTTGCTACCTATCTTTGTAACCTTGGGCAAATCTTGTAAATTTCTGGGACTTACTTCATCTTTAAAAAGAAAGAAGTTAGAAGGAAAGGTCTCTTTTAGCTCTAAATCTTATGATACTAAATCCCAGCAAACCATTTTAGTACTCAATATTTGACTTTTAGTTCTAAGCACATTTTCTTCCTGTATCTTTTTTTTATTATTATTTATTTTGAAATCTTAATGTCAGACTCCTCTTATAAGTACATTTGTGTTTTAGGTAATAGATTCCTTCTCAGTCAAACATGGGAACATTATTTTCTTTTCAATACAACTCCTCTTTGTTGGAAGTATAATTTCTTTTTGCTGTTAATTCTCAATTGTCTTTGATAAGAAATTAATTCTCTTTATAATTAATACCCACATTTCATTGTACATCAAATTCAGGACTTTTATAAATTCACCTTAGCCAACAATCACTTTATAATAACATAGTTAAACATTATAACCAAACTCTACTATAAAGTTATGAAATCCTTCTATGAATCTTAACAGTGACCAGTTTATAATCTTGAGCGGCAGCTTGATCGGTAATAGAAAGAACACTAGATTTGTAGTAGATTCTTTTAATTTAAATACTGTCATCAGCCTTGGTGCTAGCAATGTAAATATCTGGCCAAAAGCAGCTCTCAACTCTGGGTTATCCCTCAGTACATGGCAAATTCAGTATCACTGATTCTTAATGTCACCATTATTTTCGAATCAGTCCCAAAATACTCTTTAGTAAATGTGGAAGTTGTATACATTAAGTCAAGTCAAAAAGTATTTATAAGTATCTACCCTATATTAAGGGACAAGTAGGTGGAGTTGTGTTTATTAAATATGTTACATCTGAGAATACTGGTAATGGATCAAGAAATAGAGTTCAGTAAAAAAAATTGTGAGAGGTTTCTCTGATTATGATTATCCAATCAAATTCCACTGAATTCTTGGCCTCTGCTTAAATATTTCAGTGAATGTATTGCTTGTTGATACACAAGCATTTATTTAAATTCTTATGGGCTAGGCACTATACTAAGTATCTCTTCATTATCCCTATGAAGCTAATCTCCACAAGGTGTACCTTTGTAGTCTTAATTCTTAAATTTACTAAGCCCTATGAATTACAAGTTAAAGGCTTTCTAGAGTCACCAGCAGATGGAGTCCTTGCCAAGCATCAGAATGATTTGCACTATTTAAAAGCTGTGATTCTTTCTCAAGGATTGCTCCTTGCCTTTACTCTTTACTCTTAAATCAGATTGTGGGATTGAAGAGCTATAGTTTTGTTTTGTTTTTTGACCCAGTTAACATTCTTATTAGTTCCTGACTCTTTGCTCTCCTTTCTAGCCAAATCTTACACGAATTTTTATTCTCATTTTTTAGTACCCATATTGTTTCTAGTAGCTCAAACAAAGAAAAGGTCTTGCACTTCTGAGTTATGTGGCACCTTCTTTCTCTGAAGGACTTCAAATGACTGAAAACTCCCAAATCTATAATCAGCAGGATACCTGATCATTTTTTTTTAATTCATCTTTTAAAGATTATGGACAGTAGGTCTGAAGGGCTTGTTGCTAGTAGTAAACCCAGACACCTTGTCTAAATCATAGTTACATCTGAATTATATTCCTTAGAATGTTGCCTTTGTTCTGTTATCTGAAGAGTCCTATAGAACTTACTGCTTCTCAATACGTTCCTTAAATAGAGTTTCCCATGGAATAACATTGTCTCTGCTGCCTTTCCTGTGATAGTTAGCATTGAGTGCATCTTTCCTACCTTCCTCACCCAGTGAGGACCTTTGCTTTCCATCAGGGGCACGGAGGAGGGAGGAGATTTGGCAGCTTATCCAGAGCTCTATGGCTGCTAGCACAATTTTTTTCTTCCTTTTTTTTTTTAAAGGAAAAAAAAAACTGATTGTGTAGTATGTAATATGAGAATCCTGGGAACAGCTGTCCTGGCTTGTGGAAGAGAATGAGATTTATGATCTTCTAGTTATCTTTAAAACTCCCAACAGCTTTAGCTCTGACACACTGTGGTTGCCTTAAGGCCCATTTTCTTTCCCTTTTCCTGGGATACTGCTCCCAATTTTGGTTTTCTCTGGCGTTTGTAGCTTTTGTCCAACTTAGCTTATCTTTGGAGATCTTTTCCATGTGCATTCTGGTTGTTTGCATCTGAGCAATTCTTAAACCCGTGATAAATCATCATTTGTCTTATTGAGTATTAGTCTTTGTGTGTGACTTCATGCTGCCCAGCTTCTAATATTGCTTATCCCAAGGCAATACATGTATTAACCAGATAGGGACCTCACATGGCTGGTACAAGATGGCATGCTTTATAATAAGAATAAAAATCCCTCCTTTTTAACTCAGCTTCCCTGTACACCCATTTATAGTCTTTTCTGAATAGAAATTCTAACAGGTTTGTGTGGCTACTTGATGAAGAGTTCTGGTTGGAATTTTTTTTCCCTTATAGTTCTCCTTTTGTCCAAGAGTAGTCTCTATGTGGATGGGAGCTAAAATTCCTGAAAAGGAATATTTGTCTCTTAGGCTAGGGGTCAGCTCAACTGACAAGGCCCAGAAGAGACAGATCATTAACATTAAAAGGAGCAGAGGCATAAAATGGAGTGGGAGGGGCGAACTATGCCGAATGTCTCTTGGCATTAGAAAAGAATGAGTGCAGCCAGATTACTCAGGGCAGTATGAGATTTCTATCCAAGTTTTAGTCTATGATTTGGAAAGCCACATGCAGAGGCCAGTTAGTGTGAAGTTTCTTTCCCATACCAATTCTTTTTGTCAGCATCATGAAATGTCATTGGCCAACTCTACCACAACCTTCTGAGCTTAATTATTAATTGTGATTGTTTATTCATCTAGACATGAAGCCCAGGTTCCATGGGTATAGACAGCACTGGTAGGGATATTAGAATGCATATTCCTTCCCATGTCTTCCACATCCCCATTGGATACTTTCAGGCCTTCTGGTGTGTAATAGCCTGACAAGGTTACTTAACCTGTTGGTGACTGGGGCTTCCTGCTTACGAGTCAGATGATGGGGTTGACAGCTTGGTGATCTATGTTCCTGGCATTCCATTCCTAATCTAAATAAATTCAAGGCTAGAGAACCAAAAGTAGCTGTTGTAAATTTGAATTTGCTTTTCTTTCTTCAGGGGATATTGAGGGAGAAATTTTTTCCCCCATGAAAATTATTTTCTGCTTTTGAGTCTCATTTTTTTCACTGAATTTATGTTTTCATTCTGCACTGAATTCCAGCTTTAGCAGAGATGGGTGAAATTCCCTTGAGGGGAAAGGGCAGTAATCTTAAAAACGTTGGTAATAGTATTTATATTTCCCCCACCTTTTGTGAGGGGGAAGCACTTTATATACACAAGGAGAAAAGTATAATTTGATCAGTCTTTCTGTGGCCCTTTGATTCAAAATCTTCTTTTCTAATTGTTTCTCAGAGTGTGTCCTACTCAGTTGAACTTCTGTCCCTTACTATTACGCTTTTTCACTCTTAACATCTTGGATATGATTTAGCCAGCAGTGGTGGGAGGAGAGGAAGACACTGACTTCTTGTACTGAATTTTATGTTTGTAGGATGCAAGTATGGTCCAGCTATTTTCATCCTTTGCTTTCCTTTTCCCACGGGGTGGGGGGAAGCACTCGAAGGGGAGAGGAATGGAGGGGTGGGCAGGGGTGATGGTAAAGGAGGCCGTTAATAGCTCGAGGGAAAAATGGAATTCTTGATGTTTTGAAAAGATTACAGCCAAAAGTGCAGCAAGAAGACGTGGTGGGTTCTTACCAAAAATTTGTCTGAAATCCCCTACCAAGCTGAAGGATTTATAAAGCCTCTGTTGCTCCTGAGCCCTCTCTTAATGTGTGCATGTGTGTCCACCTGTGCTGAACATTCTTGCCCTTGCCTTTGGGGAAAAAGTGAGGCCCAATTGGGGGGGGCAGGCAGCCCTCCCCTGCTGAACTACATCATTTTTTTTTTTTAGCCTTAAAGCCAGAGGGAGCTATAGTCTTTTCCAGAACAAACTGCAAAGCCATTGTGTGTTCATTTTCTAATTTCCCTCACCTCTCCAGAGCATTGTCTTCAAAGTTTGATTTTTCTGAGCTGTATCTTCTCCTAGGAAAATGTTGCCCTCTTACCATAATCTCAGTAGTGGTTAATTACTTTGGAATTAAATATGACCAAGCAATAGTGGTTCTTCATTGCATTGTTTAAGGAGAACTTTTTTTTTGCAGGGCAATTGGGGTTAAGTGACTTGCCCAAGGTCACATGGCGAGTTTTTGTGTTAAGTGTCTGAGGCTGCATTTGAACTCAGGTCCTCCTGACTCCAGGGTCAGTTCTCTATTCACAGGGCCAGTTCTCTAGTCACTGCTCCACCTAGCCTCCCCTAAGGAGAACTATTTATGGCAATTTAAGTGGTTTTAAGTCTAAAATTAAAATATTTTCTCGAGTTACATATTCCCATAGAATAATAGGATATAAAAGGTGATAAGAACCACTTAAGATTAGATGGCCAAGGGGTATAATATATTATAATAGAGAGCTGTTAGAGAAAACTATTTTGAGTTCTGGTCACAAATTATAAGTTACCATTGATTTGAATTCTTTTCCAAGGTTATTTTTTTCTGAAGTAGAAAGTGGCCAAAGTTGGCATTTATCCTCTGCACCAGTGGTGTCAAATTCAAATAAAAGGAGGAGGAGGGGAGTAATAAACCATACATAAGAATCTTTGTGGGCTACATATTGACCTAGAAAACCACACATTAACAATGTCTGTGTTCTGTTATATTTGTATTTATTTTATTAAACATTTCCCAATTGTATTTTAACCTGGCAGGGGCTTCATTCAGGAGGATTGGTCCAGTGTTTGACAGCACTGCTCTAGAATAGGGATTCTTGACCTTTTTCATGTGAAGGACCCCGTTAGCAATCTGGTAACACTTATGGACCCTTTCTTCAGAATAATGTTTTTAAATGCAAATACATTGCAAAGGAAACTGTTACTGATTTTTGTGGTTGTTTTTTGCTTTTTGGAGGTGGGGGGAGGTAGGGCAATTGGAGTTCAGTGACTTGCCCAAGGTCACATGGCTAGTAAGTTGTAAGTATCTGAGGCCGGATTTGAACTCAGGTCCTCCTGACTCCAAGGCTGATACTCTATTTACTGTGACACATAGCCGCCCCAGAACTAATGATACTGAAATACAGTTATCAAAATAGTTGGTTTTTTAAGTTCACACACTGAGGTTAAAAACTCTTGCTCTAAATGTACTTACCGTGTTTCCCCAATAATAAGACACTGTCTTATTAATTTTTTTTT
>NW_027185782.1:6256004-6323623 GCF_028583685.1 Petaurus breviceps papuanus | reverse complement strand
GGGGGGGGGGGGGACGGTGCATACAAAGGGTACTGTAATGTAGTGTGTAGCGCAGGGGATCACCTTCACTACAGTAGCAATCTCAATAGGGCTTATTTTCGGGGGAGGGCTTATTTTAGAGGAATCTTACACAGTAAGGGGAGGGCTTATTTTCAGGATAGGTCTTATTATCGGGGAAACACGGTACATAGTTTTTTTCAAATGTTTCTATTTTAACAGTAAATATAATATTGTTTTTTAAAACTATGTAACTAACTTTTTTTAAAGCAAAGTGCTGAGTTCATTCCATTTTCATGTTGCTTTCAAATGGAAATGGAATTTTGAAGAAGTTGTTACAATTTTCCCCTCTAATCTTAAGCCCCTATTAACAGAACCTGCCTTTTTAGAGTGTGTGTGTGTGTGTGTGTGTGTGTCTTTATGCATTTGCTTAGCAAACACATATTAAAACATCTGCAGTGTATAGAGAGTATTGTGCTAGCTTCTAGGAAAGACACAAACATAATTATAACCTTGTTTCTGTTTTCAAAGGACCTTACCACTTAGGCAATACAACAAGGACAGCTATATTACAAAAATGGAATATTCTAAGTACCTAAGAGAGCTATGAACGTGAAGTTGTGAAAGTTCAAGAGAATGATTGATTGATAATAATAAATTCTGAATGGGCAAATCAACACGTGACTCTAAGTAACCTTGTTTTCTTTTGATGTATCTTCTGCATATAGTTCTGATCTCACTTTTTATGTGAGGAACATAGTAAAGAAAGGAAAGTACTGTGTGGGAGGCACTGTGCTAATAATCGATATGTATACAAATGTAAAAAAGAAAAACAGTCCCTGTCCTTAAGGAGCTCATTATCTAATGGGGAAAACTGCACATAAAAAGAGGGATGGGGAAAGGGAGGGTCCACACTCAATGGGATGAACTAATCCAGTCTAAATGAATGTAGCTTGGTGGGAAATGAAGACATGGATGGCCTCAGAATCCTCTTTAAATAAAGAAATGCTTTAGAAGGAGGTATTTGCTCTGCCTTCCAGCTGTCCAATCAGAAAGGACCAAAGAATACAGAGAATACTGTTGGAGAGTGAGTAGGCTGGTATAATCTCACATGATAAGGAGTTTTCCCCATTTTTCTATGGGCAGAGAGTAACTTACAAGATGATAGGTAGAAGATGGAATAGTCCTTCATTCAGCAATTAATTTTTTAATTATATTTTTATTGCTAGGTGTGGTGGCATGCTCCTGTAGTCTTTGCCTCTCAGGCCAAAGCTGCTAGATTTATTAAGTATAAGGGTTCTGAGTTGCAGGAACATTGTCCACATTAAGTCTAGCACGCTACAAATGTAGTCAGCCCCAGTAATAGGGGCTACCAGAATGCCCAAGGAGGGCTAAACCATCCCATAATGAAAACAGCTGTCAAAAGGGCAAGTTAGCAATGAGGTTAGGCCTATGAGTGGCTGCTACTCTCCTAGCCTGGGCAAGATGGGAAGACCGTCTACTTCCCCCCAAGAATTAATTAAAATGAGATAAAGTAAAATTTTGTTGATCTTTTTAATTGTTATTGCCTACATTTCACAGTAAATCCTTCCTCTAGTCTCTCAGAGAGCCATCCATTATAAAAAATTTAAAAGATTCAGCTAAGCCATACAACAAACAGATCCAAAAAAAAACCTCCTCAAAACCTTGGTGTTGGTTCTAAGCTTGGTTGTAATTTCTTTGCATTCACTTTTTATTGCTTTGTTGTTCTTTCCATTTGCATTATTTTAGTCGTATTTTTTCCTAGATCTGCTTGCATCATATCATTTAATATTAGTCTCTCCATGCTTCTGAGTACTCATCCTGTTCACCACTTACAACAGCACAGAATGTTTCATTATATTTGTATGCCACCATTTGTTTAACCATTCCCCATTGAAAAGGCATTTACTTTTTGTGTCCTGTTATTTGCTACCAGAAAAGTACTACTGTAAATATTTTGATAGTACATGGGGCCTTTCTTCCTATCAGTAAAATCTCAGAGCCAAAGGATAACAGGCATTTTAGTCACTATTTTTTTTAGTAATGTACTCCTCGTGATTCCAAATTTCATACCAAAATGATTAGACCACTTAATAGTTCTTTGAATAATGCCCATCTTTCCACAACCTCCCCTTGCCCAACATTAGCTATTCCCATATTTTGGTATCTTTGCTAATTTTCTGGGTATGAGGTGAAACCTTGAGGTTGTTTTATTTTGTGTTTCTTTTATTAGTGATTTGAAGCATTCTTTTACCTGGTTGTTAGTAGTTTTCCAGTTCTTTGGAGAGCTGTTTGTTAATATCCTTTGACCACTTATCTATGTGAAAAAGTTTTTCTATTTCCTGTTATCAAATTAGTTTTGTAATTTCTTTTATTTCTTTTTTGGTTAATCATTCACTTCCTACCCATAGCCTCTGAAAGGTATTTGATCCATTACTTTTTTTTTTTCTTTTTGAAGGGCAGTTGGTTAATTGACTTGACCGAGGTCACATGGCTAGTTTTTGTGTTAAGTGTCTGGGGCCGAATCCAAACCCAGGTCCTCCTGACTCCAGGGCCGGTGCTCTACTCACTGCGCCACTTAGCCACCCCAATCCATTACTCTTATAAAAAAAATTTTTGTGTGATATATTTAATATTCAGGTCATATATCCATTTTGAATTTATTCGGGTATACAATATAAGATTTCAAATCTAAACCTAATTTCTGCCCAACTGCTTTTTTATTTTCCCAGCAAACCTTGTTAAATAGGAAGTTCTTTCCTAGGTATTTTGTTTTTAGGTTTTTCAAATACTAGCTTGTTGAATTCATTTATTTCTGATTCTTGTCTTGTCTCTCCTATTGATCTGGAGATAACAACAGCTACCTCACTGGCTTGTTAGGATCAAATGAGATATCCAAAGTATTTTGAAAGCCTTAAAGCACTTATATATGATAGTTGTTGTTGTTATTATTATTATTATTGTTATCATTATCTACATTTCTGTTTATTTATTGGTACCAAATATATTTGCTTTACTCTGTAGCATAGTTTGAGTTTGGAAAGTTCTAGTGTCCTTTCATTCCTACTTTTTCTTTCATTTTTCCTGTGATTTTCTAGAATTTTTGTTTTTCCAAATTAATTTTTCTGTTATTTTTTTTGTTTGATTTAGCATTGGTTCAATAAATTAACATCAGATGGTATTAGCATGTTTACACTGGATTACCCAGTGTGAGCGTCCAATTCTCTTGGAATTATAGATATTCTGGAGGGACGTTGTGGAGTTGTCTGTACAGGCGTTAAACGCGCTGAAGTGGACCGACTTCTGCTGATGAGTGTTCTGATTGCTTCCTGGATTTTGTTATTGTTGTATATTAATACTGCTTGAGCTTTATTTCATGGGTTGGAAGGAGCCCTGAGCTTGTTGCCAGCAACTTTACTGAATTTTAATTGCCTCGGTTAGTTTCTGATTCCTTAATATTCTCTAGGACCACCATCATGTCATCAGAAAATTGGGGTTTTTTTTTCCTCTTCTTTGCTTATCTTTATGCCTTTATGATCTTTCTCTTGTCTTTTTGCTTATTGCTGCCTTTTCTAAAAATATGTTAAATAACAGTGGAAAAGGGAAAGCATCCTTGCTTTACCTCCTGTATTTGTTTCCAAAGTGTCTAGTTTATTCCTTTTACATAAAATGTTATTTTTTTTTTTAGTTTCAGCTGGGGTTGGCTTTTTTTTTTTAACCCAATCATTTTTAGGGGAAAAGTTTTATCCTAATATTTTATAGGATGTTTTACCATAAATGAGTGTTATATTTTGTCAAAGGCTTTTATTGTAGCTCTGATGTGATTATATGGCTTCAGAGACCTTTTTTAAGGATATGAAACAATAAATTGTATTGTTTTCTTTATGTGTAGTTCCATCCTTATACATCTCTGCTATATATCCAGTTTCATCATAGTAAATAGTTTTTTGAGTATGTTTCTGCAATCTTTTTGCTAGGGTTTTGCTTTAAATTTTTGAATTCATTTATTAATTAAATTAGCCTTATAATTCCTTCTTTGTTTTAACCTTATCTGGAATTAGAGGAATTAGTATATTTCTCTTAATAATGAATTTGATAGAGGATGTTTGTTTCTCAGTTTTTGAGAATAATTCATAAATTATTCTTTAAAAGTTTGATAGAAATCTCTTGTAAGTCCACCAGAATTAGGGTTCTTCTCTCCACCTCATGGTTCCTTAAAAGTGAGTTCAAGTTCCTTTTTTGAAATAGGATCATTTAAGATCTCTTAATCTGGTATTGTATTAATTTCAAGTATTTTCTATTTTTCCATATAATCTTCTTCCGAATTTTCAGTTTTTTTCAGCATATAATTGAATATAGTAGGTTCTAATAATTTTATTTCTATTATGTTGTGATTTTACCTTTTTTTTTTAATTTCATTTTCCCCATTCTCTTATTGATTTGGTTAAAAGTTTATAAGTTTTGTTAGTGTTGTCAAAAAAAGATCTTTCAGTTCTGTCAGTTCTGTAGTCTTTTGAGTTCTAATTTATCTTTTTCTCTTTAATTTTTTAAATTTTCTCTTGTGCTATTTTGGGTTTGTTTACTTGTTGACTTTCTAATTTTTTAATTGAATGTTCAATTCATTAATTCTCTCTTTTTTCTATTTTGTTAATGTATGTTTTTAGGGATATAATTTTTCCTCTGAGGACTGCTTTAGCTGCATCCCAGAAATTTTGGTATGTTGTCTTGTCATTATCCTTGTCTTTCACAGTTATTGTTTCTATGATTTTGACTTACTACATTCTTTAGGATTTCATTAGAAGATCTTCATTTAGATCTGTTTCTTTTGCTTGTGCTCCTTTAATTGATAAATAATTTTTATTCTGGTATGGCCTAAAAGGATGTGCTAGGAATTTTACTTTTTTACCTTTATTTGCAATTTCTCTATGCCTTCATAACAAGGATTTGTTTTTGTAAAAGTTCTGTGTAATGCTGAGAAATTGTATTTAGTAGATTCCATTCAGAAAGCACCACAAATCCTCTAACACTTCAGCTCTATGTTTTCCATTTTGTTTATCCTTTTATTAGATTTGTCCAGATCTGAGAAACATTAAAACCTCCTATTATTTAGTGTTACTTTGTGTCTCTTTCAAATCCATTCATTTTTCTTTTCTAAATTTAGATGCTATCTGTTTGTGCATATATATGTTTAATATTGATATTGGTTCCTTGTCTGTGGTACCTTTAAGCAGAATATAATTTGTCTATCTTTATTGGGATTGTGAATTCTTTGATAGCTTGATTATAGTTGTTCTTTTGAAGTCACCAGATTTACTGTAAATTTTATTCCACTTTCTCAGTTTTGATTCTTTATATGTCTTTACTTTTCAAATATGTTTCTTATAAACAACAAATTGGAGTTTTGTTATCCATTCACATTTAAATTTCAATTTGTGTGTTCCCCTATTTGTTTCTCTAGTATTCTTATTTTCCAGGTTTTTCTTCATCTTTAAAGTCAGTATTTTATTCTGAAATTTTATTTTGCTCAAGCTTTGTTGATGTGGCCTTATTCCTTATGTTCTCCCACCACATCCCCACTCCTTTTTGTCAATCCTTTACCATGGGTGGGTGGCGCCTTACCACTCAAATTATTTATTTATTTTTCTTTCTATTTATTCTCCCATTTTTCTCCTCTCTGTTACATGACTGATTCAGAATCTCCCATCCTCTCTTTCCTGCCATTAGTTTTCTTAGTTTTTTTTTCTGCTCTATTTTTCTAAGAACAATTTTCTCCTTTTTTCTTGTTTTCTCTACTTTGTATTTTGAAGTTTTATTCTCTTATTTATTCCCTTTTTAATCTCTTTATTTATCTAATGGACTTAAAGCTTATTAAGTAATAGATTTGAGCTCCTCTTCTAACCCATTTATGTATTGTTCCCTGGGTAGATCTTGTCCCATAGTCCTTTTTTTTTTTTTTCTTTTTAGGTATATACTCTAAAAACTTTAAATTCATGAGCAAAGGAATAGCCTTTTTCTAATTTGTGCCATCCAGTTCTACTTTTCTCATGATCATTGTTCCACCCATTTACCTTGCACTGTCTTTTTGGGATCTGTGTCGTCCTCTTCCTTATTCTCCATTCCCCTTTGCAGATATACTTAAACTTCTGAGTATCTGCTGCCTTAGAAGTTCAGATATCCCTTCTCCTGGGACAGAATATTGCCCATGGAGGCGTAGTACTTTGTTGGAGAAGGTTGTCTTCCATAAATCTTCCATATTTAAGCCTGCCATGTGGTTCTCATCTCCTCTGTAGGTATTTATTTCTGCATGTATTCTTTCACCAGTCATTCAGCAAGAATTTAAATTTTTAATATGTTCTAGGAATTGTGCTAAGCACTGAGTATACAAAGAAGAGTGAAAACAAACATGTATTCTTTTAACGTCATTGCCTTCTGCCTCCCTTCTAACAGATTTGCTTTCACTTCAGTATTTTTGCATTCCAGATCTGTTTATATCATTTGTTTCTTTGGAGAAACTCTTGTCATGGATTCTTTTTTTCCTACTCTGCTATTAAGGTGTTTGTTTTTTCTGCATTAAGAACTATAGCTTTTTTGAGGGGGGAGTCTTTTTTAATAATTTATTATTTTGCTCCCAATTACATGTTTTAAAAAAAACAAACAATTTTTAACATTAATTTTTGAAAAAAAATTGAGTTCCAGATTTTCTCCCTCCACCTCGTTAAGAGGGCAAGCAACTTGATAAAGGTTATACATGTGCAATCATACAAAAGTATTTCCATGTTAGTTATATTTTGAAAGAAAAAAAAGCAAAATAAAGTATGCTTCAATCTGCATTCAGCCTCCATCAGTTCTTTCTCTGGAGATGGTAGCATTTTTCATCATAAATCATTCGCAGTTGATCACCGCTATGATAATACTATTACTGTATACATTGTTCTCCTGGTTCTACTTAATTTGCTTTGCATCAGTTCGTGTAAGGCTTTCCAAGTTTTTCTAAGAGCATCCTGCTTGTCATTTCTTATAGCAGAATAGTATTCCATCACACTCAAGTACAACAATTTGTATAACCATTCCCCCGTTGATAGATGCACTCTCAATTTCCAGTCTTTTCTTCCATTAAAATATCTTCTGTAAATATTTTTGTAGGTCCTTTTTGTTTTTTATCTCTTTGGAACACAGACCTAGCAGTGGTATTGGTTGGTCAAAGGGTATACATAATTTTATAGTCTTTGGGCATGGTAGAACTTAGAACTTTTGACATACATTTCTTCTTAATTTCTTCTTTTATGGATTTTCTTTCTCTTTTGAACAATTCTGTAATTTCTTCTTCCATGCTATCTTGGGGTTCCATAGGATTTTGTGCTTTTGCAGCCATTGGTTCTCTTTCCTTTGCCATATAGACTTTTGATAAACTTTGTAATCTCTTTGAAGGTTTAATACACTCATCCTTCTAATTTTAGCATCCCCTCTGTTGATTTGTCTGCTTGTGATTTGGGGTGTGTTATGGAATGTTCTGAAATGGAAGAGGATTCCAATATAGGCCCCAAACATGAACACTGGGATCAGTATGCTTCTTACTATTAACAGCAAGGCTGGCAAGGAAGGCATCCTGAATGAGCACTTTCAGGATTTGTAATGAAGATTTTACCTTATCATGGTTTGTTCCTGTGTTTCTTCTGTCCCCCAACCCCTTGCCCTCTTCATCTATAATTGCTTAACATTTGGCCCATAATTCCTCCCAGGAGCAGTGGCCAGGTTGGAGAGGTGAAAATTAATGAAGACTGGAACTATCTCATCTGCCATGTAGTTGGTCCCATAACCCAAAAGCCTCACCATCACCACCACTTGTTGAGTGCAAAGCACTGTGGTATATATTAATGGAAATAAAAGTTAGTTAAAATATGTGCTCTGCCTCCATGGAACTTACAAATAGGGGAAACATACATAGAATAATATGGAATACAATATACTATCCTCTATTGATGGCTTGAGAACTAGTATGAAAAATTCAAGGGAGAATAGGTCATTGCTTGCGGAGGATGTGGATGAGACCATCATGGAAGAGTTGACATTTGATCAAAGAATTGGTAGGATTTCATTAGACACAGACTGATTCCATTTGTGGGTGGGAGGACTTCCATGTTTAGGGAGCAAAAGTCCTCTCCTTTAATGGAGAAGGAAACTGAGCTCCAGAGGTTATGGTGATTTAGACAAGATCACACAGATAGTATGTAGCAAAGCAAAGACTTTAACCAGGTCTTTTCCACTATGCCATAGTGCCTCTAAATTGAAGGCTTTTGAATAAAGGAATAATGTGGTTTGTTTTCTTTATTAGAAAAGTTAATAAGGCAGCCATCAAGGACCTTCTGAAAACAAGAATCCAGTAGATTGGTTGGTACTAGAATGATTGCAACAGGGGGTAAAGAAGGGCTTTATTAACAAGAATTAGAGAGCATTAAGAAATGCAAAATGGAGAACTTTGGTTACATTAAATTCAAAAGTTTCTGTACAAATAAAGCCAATGTAACCAAGATTAAGAGGGAAGCAAAAAATTGGGAAAGAAGTTTTACTACCAGTGTGTCTGATAAAAGGCCTCATTTCTAAAATATACGAGAACTGATAGGAATACAAGTCATTCCCCATTTGATAAATGGTCAAAGGATATGAACAGGTACTTTTCAGAGGAACAAATTAAAGATATCTATACTCATATGAAAAAAATGCTCTAAATCACTATTGATTAGAAAAATGCAAATCAAAACAGCTCTGAAGTACCACAGCTCACTGGTCAGATTGGCTAACATGACAAATGCTAGAGAAGATGTGGGAAAATTGGAACACTAATGCATTGTTGGTGGAGTTGTGAACTGATCCAACCATTCTGGAGAGCAATCTGGAACTATGCCCAAGGGCTGTTAAAAAGTGTATGCCCTTTGATCCAGTAATACCACTTCTAGGGCTGTATCCCAAAGAGATCATAGAAGTGGGGAAAAGACTTGTATGTACAAAAATATTTGTAGCAGCTCTTTTTGTGGTGGCAAAGAATTGGAAATCAAGGGGATGCCCATCAATTGGGGAATGGCTAAACAAGTTGTGGTATGTGAATGTAATGGAATACTATTGTACTATTAAGAAACGAGCAGACAGACTTCATAATAACCTGGAGAGACATCTCCAAAAGATTCATGATGGAAAGGGATATCCACATCCAGAGAGAAAGAACTACAGAGTCTGAATGCAGATTGAAGCAAACCACTTGCTTTCCTTTTTTTTTTTGTTTTGTTTTGTTTTATTTCTTCTTTCTCATTGTTTACTCCATTGGTCATAATCCTTTTTTACAACTTGACTAATGTTTAATGTGAAGGTATTTGTAGATCCTATATTTGATTGTGTGACACCATGGGGGAAAGAGGAAGGAGAAGGAATGGGAGAAAATTTGAAACTCACATTATCCATGTCTGAAAGATAGACAAGAAAATAAGCTTCCATCTTCACTTTTCAACTCTTGACCATCCATCAGCTCTTTACCTGGAGATGGATAGTTTGTTTCATCATTAGTCCTTTGGAATTGTGATTGGTCATTGTGCTGATCAGAGTTCCTAAGTCTTTCAAAGTTGATTATCCTTAAAATGTTGTAGAAATTTATTATATAAATTATTCTCCTGGTTTTGCTCACTTCAATTTTCAACATTTCTTATAGCTCATTGGTATTTTGTCACATTCTAATACCATAACTTGTTCAGCCATTCACCAGTGATGGGCATTCCCTCAGTTTCCAATTCTTTGCTACCACAAGAAAAGCTGTTGAAGGTACTTTTTTATATGGGCTCCTTTGCCTCTTTCTTTGATCTCTTTGGAGTATAGACCTAGTAGTAGTATGGGGGTCAAAAAATATGCACACTTTAATAGCTTTTTGTAGCCTAATCAACTCTTAAACAAGGATCCTTTCTACATCATCAACCTTGGTTTCAAGGTAGCGCTTACTACCTTTCGAGGTAGCCTATCCACATTTGTCTCATTCTAATCATTAAGAAGTTTTTCCTTACAAGTCTAAATTTACATCTTTACAATCTTTGCTTTTAACATATCTGAAAATAGTCACAATTAATGTCATTCATTAATGTAATAGCATATTATAATGAAATTCAAATTGGCTTACACCCACTAGATTTGGTGTCCAAAGCTTAGGGTTAGATATGCACCTTAAGTATTCACCACCTTGTGTAAGGCACCTCTCAAAACCTGTTTCCTCTTAGGTCCCTTCCAGCTTGTAAGTCTTTGTTGCTTTGACAGGTGTCAGGTATGTTAAGAAATCTGAAAAGAATGGCAGTGATCAAAATATCTTGATGATCTTAATGGTGGTAACACTGCAAAGTTGACATTTATGTCCTTAGAGATTTGAAATTCATTATTACAAAAGCAAGCTCATTTGCTTATCTTTATGTTTAATACCAAGTTTTATGAAGCAGTTTCAAGAGAAATATTAGGGAGCCATGTCGTGGATAGCAGTTTATTTGACAAAGATCTCGAGTTTTAGTGGACTGCATATTTAATACAGGTCAGCAGTGTACATTAAAAAAAAAAAAAGTTAAAAATGTGGGCAAAAAAAGTTAATGTAATCTTGTTGAGTCGTGTCCAACTCTTAGTGATTCCATTTGGGGTTTTCTTGGCAAATATACCAGAGATTTGTCATTTCCTTCTCCAGCTCATTTTAAAGATAGGAAACTGAGGTAAACAGAGTTAAGTGACTTGCCCAGTGTCATACAGATAGTGTCTGAGGCCAGATTTGAACTCAGGAAGATGTCTTCCTGACTCTAGGCTCAGTACACTATCCATTGCCCTACCCAGCTGCCCTCACCCAGAGAGGCAAAAGATTCAGCCTTAATGCTCCATCTAGCTGCCAGTTTAATCTTAGGCTGCTTTATAAAAGAAGCATGGTATTTAGAATATGATAGTCTCATTTTTAAATTCTGGGTGTAACTTTTAAGGAACAACATTGATAAATTTGACAGTATCAGAAAAGGGCTATTAAGCTGGTCTTGATCATGTGAGGATCAGTTGAAGGCAAGGAAACTTGGAAAGACTTTAATAGCTGAATTATGGCCAGTTTGTTGCTTTGTTTTATTTGGTGATACTTCTTTGATACAAAGGAAGATTCTTAGGGTAGGGTAGTAATACTGTCAGTGGAAAGTGATCTCAATGTAAAAAAATAAAAGTTTTAAGAATAGTACTACCTTTCTTCAAGTATTAGGTCTGCTGAATGAGAGATTAGACTTGTTTTACTTGGCTCCCAAAGTGACAGTATTAGGAGCAATGAGTAGAGAAGCTGTCAAAGAAAGATTTGGGCTTAATGCTGGGGAAGACCTAACAATTAGATCTCTACTTAACAGTGAAATGGATTGCCTCAGGGCATTTAGCAAGTTTCTTTCTTACTAGAAGTCTTAAAGCTGCAGCCATGCAACTGCTTGTCAGTAGTGTTGTAGAAGACATTCTTTTTCAGGGTTCAAGTGAAGATGGGCAATGCAGGACTGATTTCTGGAGTCTTAGGATTTAATAAAACAGATACTTTCTCATTGGATCCACCATCACCAGGAGAGACAAGCTGGGCACGGCTCTGAGAGGGGAAGTAGCTTGTCTAGTGTCATCATAGGCTTGGACAATTTAGAGTAGAATTCTTCCAGTTGAACGGGCCTAGAAGAAGTGACTGCTGCAGCGTCACAACGAGGATCCAGATCCAGCTTTACTATCTCTGTTTCCTTTGCTATTTCTACTATATGATAGAAAACGTACTGAATAAACTAAAGTAGTTTTTAGTACCAGCTCTTATCTCTAACTAGTGCTGTAAGCAAGTAACTTCATCTTTATGAACTCTTATTTGCCTATTTTCAGAAATGAAATGAGTTGATCTAGATTATGCAACCATAAATAGACATTGAATCTGAGACATTGAATCCAGCCCTTTCCTTGTTTTACACATGAAGAAACTAAGACTCAGAGAGGTTAAGTTATTGTCCAAGGTCGCAAAAATAATGTCACAGACAGGATTTGAACTCATAATTTCTACCCCCAGAGCCATTGTTCTTTTCCTTACCCATTGTGTGAGATGGTCTCTAAGATACCTTCTATCTGTAATTTATTTAAGGTTATATAGTATATTGAGTGAAAAGAAACCAGATTTTCTGACTCTTAGTTTTATGCTTATTGTTAATATACTACATTAACTTTGATCCTGAAATAGTAGGTAAAGTATAGCCCTTTTTTCCTCTACCTCTTGTGTAATTGGAGTTTAAAAGACCAATGTTGTGTCACCTCCTCTCATGCTATGCTGTAATGCTTCCATTTCTGTGGATAAATTTTACTATTGTTTTTATTTGCTTTGAAATATGATCAATTATTTGGATAATAACTTCCTTTTCTTGGTTGCCATCAAAAATTGAATTATTTTAGGAGGCAGGCTGTCAATTTCAACCAAAGAGATCTACTTCTTACTTTTGAGTCCACAAGAAGACATTTTTACTCTAAAAATAAATATCAAACCTTTTATGGTCTTGAATGTAGCATCTGATGGGAAAACTTTAAATGCCTCGTTCATGTGAAAGAGTCTTGTTTTTGTGTATGTGTTATTAAATGGTGCATTTCAGTCAGTACTCTTGGGATCCTGTTTTTGGCCCCATTTCCTGTGCACTTTAGAGTTTGCCATTCATTATTTGGTCTTTAAAGCATTGCTTTCTTTTAAGATCAGGAAGGTTAATTTCCCAGTGGTGCTGACCAAGTATTTTTGTGAAGGTCTGTCATATAGCCTTATCTCCTATTTGCCAGGAGCAGCTTTTTTTCTTATTATTCTGAAAAGTGTATCCACTAGACTTCCCTTCAGAAATCCATGTTTATATAGCCTATCCTTTTTCAATTAAGACTCATTCTACACTTCCTCATTCCTGGAGTTCTCAAAGTACCAGTGCTTTATTAAAACTGCCATTTCCTTTTAAGTAATGGCACACAGAGAATTTGTTCATCTTCTCAGTATTGGATGCCGCAAATAATTCTAGTAGGTGAGCCTCTTTTCCCCTGTGTTGTGTGTAATGGATCCCTTCAACTGATTGTTGAATAAGAACTTGGCTCCTCACACTCCATACCCGTGTATATTATGGTTTTGATGTGATGTTGCTTCTCCCCAGTATTTTTGCTAATTTTTCTGGTTTTTAGGTACTGTGTTACACTCCAGCATGGATTAGTGACACTGCCTGATACTACCCTAAATTCTGGTTTTATGTTTTTGGTTTTTTTTTTTTTGGAGGGCAGTTGGGGTTAAGTGACTTGCTCAAGGTCACACAGCTAGTTTTTGTGTTAAGTGTCTGAGGTTGGATTTGAACTCAGGTCCTCCTGACTCTAGGGCCATTGCTCTACTCACTGAGCCACCTAGCTGCCCCATTTCTGTTTTTAATGCATCTTCTAAATAGACTATTTTCAGCTTGACATTTTGCCTGGGTAGAATATTTTCCCACTGCAACTGTTTTATGCCTTAAAGATTCCCATGTAACTAAGAATAGAAAGTTACAGTAGCTAGTGAATTTGTTTACTTTCAATACCATTGTTACCTTTTTCTTTTAGAAAATAGCCTTTTGGGGGGCAGCTAGGTGGCGCAGTGGGCGCCAGAGTCGGGAGGACCTAAGTTGGGTTCCGGCCTCAGACGCTTAACACCCACACACAAAAAACTAGCCATGTAACCTTGGGCAAGTTACTTAACCCAAGTTGCCCTCCAAAAAGCAAAAAAAAAAAAAAAATGTGGCTAGCTGGCGAAATGAATAGAGCACCGGCCCTGGAGTCAGGAGGACCTGGGTTTGGATCTGGTCTCAGACACTTAACATAAAACTAGCTGTGTGACCTTGGGCAAGTCACTTAACCCCAATTGCCCTCCAAAAAAAGGCAAAATAAATAATTAGATCCCAAATTTAAAAAAAAAGAAAATAGCCTTTCATAGCTTCTATTCTCCCTTTCTTGCAGTGCCTAATAACCCACCCAGTTTAGTTCTACATCTGTATTCCTCTTTGTCCTCCACCATTTGGAAAGCCTGTCTTTTCCACCAAGGGTTTATTGGCTGGAAATTTCTAATCTACTCTTTGTGCCACCTTAGACTTTATTCATTCACCTTGAGTGCCTGCCATAGCCCTGGGATAGAAAAGTGAGATAATACCTTCTCTCCCATTAGACTGTAAGTTTCTGCAGAATAGGACTTGTGTTGTAAGCCACCTTTATTACCCTCAGCATAATTCTTACACATGAAAAACACTTAATAAATGTTAATTGCACTTACAGGAAATGAAGATGAATATATGGTCCTTATCTCCAGAAACTTAAAATATACTTTAGAACTGATGTGAAAAAATATTAATTCAGTGATACAGACAAATAACTGGTTAAGCCCAGCAGAATGGGTGACCACATCATTTGGATGGTTAACATCTGAGAGAAGATTAGAGCTGTCATGAAATACATTACTGAAAGAGGGCAGGCTGTTCTGTGTGAATAATGTAGAATGAGGGATAAATTGCAAAGTGGGGATTATAAACCACAAAGTCAGATTATACTAAACCATGACTCGGGTGCCAGTTTAGAGTAGCTACTAAAACTATCACTGACCCTTTTTGGTTAAAAAAAAAAAAAAAAAACCACCATCAAGTTAGTGACTGTCTCATTTACAACTCAACCCAGGTATCTTATCCCCTTTTCATTACCAGTCTACATTTGACTCAGTTAATCTCTCCATTTCATCTGATAAATCATAAGCATAGTAGAGGGGGGCAGGTAGATGGTGCAGTGAATAAAGCACTGGCCCTGGAGTCAGGAGGACCTGAGTTCAAATGTGACCTCAGACACTTAACACTTACTAGCCATGTGACCCTGGCTTAACCCCAATTGCCCGGCCCTCCAAAAAGCAAAAAAATAAAATATAAGCATAGTAGAGCTTAGAAAAAGTTTCTGTTCCACAGTAACACCCTAAACCAGTGGTTCTTACCCTAGAATACATGAACTTGTTTTGTTTAATAAATATATTTCAATTTAATTGGTTTTCTTAATAATCCTTTGTATTTTTTATATTAAAAATTATTCTGAAAAAAGTGGTCAGTGGGGCTCTGTCAGACTGCCAGAAGGATATATGAGACAAAAGAAAGGTTAAGAACCCTTGCTTTAGGCACCTTTAAATGACTCCTCTTTTTTGCTTCTTTTGTTTCTGATGTGGTCATCTCCTGGATTAGACAATATGAAAGACATTTATAAGTCACCATATAAATGTGAGATTATTATTGTATGTTACTTTTAAATATATATTATAAAAATAAATATATATAAATATATAACATTTATATATTAATGGTATAATATATTAAATACAATGTAATAAATATAAATGTATATTTAATATATTATATAATATATAATGATATATTGATAATATGTATATATTAATAAATTTATATATTAAAACATATGTTATATGTTTTGTTTTTTGCTGTTTGGGGGGGGTGGAGGTAGGGCAACTGGGGTTAAGTGGCTTGCCCAAGGTCACATGGCTAGTTTTTGTGTTAAGTGTCTGAGGTCAGATTTGAACTCAGGTCCTCCTCACTCCATGGCCAGTGCTCTATTCATTTCGCCACCTGCCTGCCCTTCTTTACAGAGAAATCAGTTACATGTATTAACCTCAGTGAGTGTAAAGCTAAGATGAAACCCTGGACTCTTATTTTTGTATAATTAGAATCATAAAATGTTTAGCTTTATAAGTCCTTTTCAAATTATATCTTTCAGCTCCTTATTTACAAGTGATAGTACTGAAATCCCGGGAGGATAATGAGTCGGAAAGGGTCATACAGGTTATATATGCCAGCCCATGTCTGACAGTATAATCCTTTACACTGCATACCTTAACAAAGTGGCCTAATTAGTATCCAGTTAGACTAGAACCCACATTTCCTGAATCCCATTGCAGTATTCTTTTTACCCACATAATTTTATAGTTCACAGAGTGTTACTTTGTTTTGGTGCTGGTGACAACTGAATTTTGAAGTAATCTGAAGTTTTTAATGTTAAATTTAAAATATATTATCATGGAATAATAGTATTATAATGAGATAAAGATTATACCTTGTAATGGGAAAAAGATATCACAAAAGAACTGGTATATTTAAAAAAATTTTTTTTAGTGTCTTTTTTCTTTACATTAGTTCTGTTCCAATACTACCACACTCCAGATTGTGCCTTCCTTTGTGAAAAAGATAAGCAAAAATATTGTATACAGAAACCCTGCCTCATTTTTGTTGCTGTAGTCATTGTATTATATTGTTCAGTAATTTCTCTTAAGGGGAGAAAAAGATGATAGGCTATTTGCTATACTCATTTTGTTTTCTTATCAGTAAGTTTCAATTCTTCATTCCCTACTTAGGCCAGTCTTAAATGCTGATGATTATTTGGCTATCTAGCTTTCTTCCCTCTATACTGGTTCTTATAATGCCATTAATATCTATATTGTCTTTTTATTTCCTACCACCATCACTGTATCCTAAGGAAACTCTTAACTTAAAATTAGATTACTGGAATAACCTAACTAGTTCCTTAGCCTTTTCTTCTCTATCTGATCTATCCTATATACCACTACTAAACTAGAAAATGTGTCTAAATTGGAAATTAGGCTGGTGAGACTAAAGACTTTAAATAAGGGAACAACAGTAGATAAGACAGAAAAAGGTAAATTAGTGCAAGATTGTAGACAGCCTTATATGTCAGGGTTACAAAACCCAATGTTTTGAGCAAATGAGCAAAACCAAAAAAGTCTTATGTTTAATGATAGCTGTTATGTCCTTCAGTTATTCTTCAACTTCTTTCCTCTGACATTAGTGACTCTTGCCTGGGCAAGTTCTAGTTTATTCATTTTCGCTATTAAAACCAGAAATACCCAAAAGTAAGCATAGAGCTAACCTCAGGTTTGCACTGGACTATTTCCTTTGATCTAGACCCTGTAGTTCTCTTAATGCTATTTAAATGTTCCTCAGCTTTTATAAGCACCTAGGTTATATATCATTGGTTTATATTCACATTGTGCTCAACTAAAACAATGAATTTTTTTTTCATGTACCTTGTTACTAGGTTATTTCCCCTCTGCCCATACTTTTTTTAACCTAAATACAAAATTTAAGTTAAATATTATTTTAGTGGTTTCTCCTCATCTTTCCAGCCTAGTGAAATGATTGTGAATTGGGATATATTCCCTTGACCTTGTCTCTCAGTTGCCAAATTTTATGTCCTTTTTTCAGTTCTCATTCTTCTTGATCTCCACAGCATTTGATATTATTAATGAACTTCTCTTCCAAAACAGTTTTTCTTTGGGTTTTCACCAGA
The DNA here is from genome assembly GCF_028583685.1 of Petaurus breviceps papuanus. NCBI lineage: Eukaryota > Metazoa > Chordata > Mammalia > Diprotodontia > Petauridae > Petaurus > Petaurus breviceps. The sequence goes on along the minus strand of NW_027185782.1, from coordinate 6,306,220 downwards.
CAGCTCTCCAGATTCCTAATTCTCTTTACTGAAAGAATGTTGTAATTTAGGCTCCTTTTTCTCCAATCATCCCCTCACTGTGGGTACTTTCCAAGGCTCAGTCTGGGTTCCCTGTTTTCTCTCTAAACTCACTCACTTCCTTTTTTTTTTTTTTTTGTTTGGAGGGGTCAAGGCAGGGCAATTGGGGGTAAGTGACTTGCCCAAGGTCACAAGGCTAGTAAGTGTTAAGTGTCCAAGGCAGGATTTGAACTCAGGTCTTCCCAACTCCAGGGCTGGTGCCCTTTTCCCTGCCCCACCTGGCCACCCCTCTAAACTCACTCACAATGGTGACTTCATTAGCTTCTGTGATTAATTATCTCTATGCAGATGACTCCCGTTTCTATATGTGCTTTGCTTTTCTCCTTAGCTCCAGTTCCACACACTCTACAACATGTCTTTGTCTCAAGGCGGATAAGGCAGCTGCTCCATTCTTACTTTGTTTCTGTTCCTCATCCCCTGAAAGAACAATTTTCATTCTGGAAATTTAACAGGAAACTGATACCCCAGATAAGTAGGAGAGTGCTTACCTGCCTTCAGTGAAGTCGGGTCACCTGACCCAGGTGAGCTATGCCCGCCCTCCAACCAGTGCGGGCGCTACCCGAAAAATTAGTGGTGCCACCAGAGGGCAGAAGGGCAAATACTGTCTTGGTTTTCAAAGAGAGAAGAGAACAATGTGCAAACTATAGACCAGTGAACTTAACTTTAGATTCCTGGAAAAAAAATTTTTTTAATGAATCATTAAAGAGATGGTTAGTGAACAGCTAGAAAGGAAAGTAGTAATTACAGTTAATCAACATGACTTCTTCAATCACAGGTATGTGTATCAGCAAGCACCCCAAGTGTTCCCAGCACAAGTTCTTATCTGCTTTGATAAAGGAAAGCAACTCAAAATGGGTTAACAAGCTTACTTTAATCAGTCAAATATGTATCGTGTACCTAGTTCAGGGGAAAAAGGTCAGCACCCCGAACTTCAGAGTATACAGACAGAATTATCAAGACAGAGACAGATCAAGTAGACAGGTTTCCAAGCTGTCCAACCATTACATCCATACCAAGCCTCCCACCCCAGGCTCCAGGTGCACGTTAGCCTAGGGGCAGGGAAGATCTTAAAAATTTACATTCCCATTACAGTATGGCACAGAATAACTTCATTTTCTTTTTTGACAGCATTACTAAACTAGTTGATGAGGGGAGTGCCTTGGACATAGTGTACCTAGATTTTAGCCAAACTTTAGGTAAAGTATCTAATACCATTCTTGCGGCAAAGATGGAGAAATATTGCTTAGACAGATTTAGAATTGTTGAGTGGCTATACTCCCAAGAGTAGCTGTAAATTGTTTAGTGTTCATATGGAAGGAAGTTTCCAGTGGATAATCTCAGGGATTCTGCTTGATTTGGATAAAGATGAGGAAAAAATGTACGCATTTCAGATTTGCAGATGATATAAAACTGAGAGGGATGACAGATGATAGTCATCATCCACAAGGGTCTTGACAGTCTGTAGCACTGGACAAAATCTAATAATGTAAATTCCTACAGGGATAAATGTAGTCTTTAATAGGAAAAATCACCTTCACAAGTATAAAATGAGAAAGCCATTCTGAAAAAGATCTGAAGATTTTAGTTGACCACAAGCTTTAATATAGTAGCCAAAAAAGCTATTTCAGTCTTGGGCTTCATTAGAAGGGGCAGAACTCCCAGAACTAGGAAAGTGATAGTTCTGTTGTGCTCTGGTCAAACCTCATCTGGAGTATTTTTCAGTTCTAGGTATTCTGGTTGAAGAAGGATATTGATAAATTGGAATGACCATGATATTTGATGTTAGGTTAAAGCAACTGGGTACAACTGGCTTGGAGAAAAACAGGCTCAGAAGGAGCATCAAATTTGTCCTCAGATCTTTGAAGGAATCTTATGTGAGAGAGATTAAATTAGTTCTGTTTGGCCTGAGAGAATTCACTGGGTAGAAGTAGCAAAGAGCAGTTTAGACTTGATGTCAGGAAGAAGTTTGTAACAATTAAGAGCTGTCCAGAAGCGAAACAGGCATGTTAAAGTAGATGCTAGAGAACCACTTACTGGGTCCCATTTTTTGTAAGAAACCTTTCCCATTCCCCTTTTATCTTAGTGTCTTTGCTCTGACACTACCCCCGCCCCCCAATTTATCTTGTGTAAGAGCTTGTTTGTACATTTGTTTACATGTTTTCTCCCCTTACTTCCATCCCACTCTCTTCCATCATTAGACTGTGAGCTGTTAGAGTGGGAACTGACTTTTGCCCTTTTTTTGTATCCCCAGTGTTTAGCATGGTGCCGTGGCACAAAGTAGGCACTTGCTAGGTTCTCTTTCATGTGGGGATTTCACCAGCACATTGGTTCCAATTTTTTGTGTTTTTGATTCCTTTGTTAGGCTAATATTTGTTGTCTCCTCAAATGCATAGGATTATAAAGGAAATCAATTATTTTGAAATACAGTTGCAGACCCCCAAAATTTCTTTTTTAAGTTCACAGATGCTCTAGGTTAGGAACTCCTAAATTAAATTGTTGGCCACTGATCAACTCACATTCTGTAATTATATAATCTTTTCCCATAAATCCACCCTATTTCTTTCAAGGTCATCACTATCCTTCTAGTCACCCAGGTTTAAACCTCATTATCTTAACTCATTGCTGTCTCTCATCCCATATATTGTGGTGGGTAAAAGATGAAATGACTGAGGAATCAAAGGTTTGGGCTTTCCAAGCATATTTAGTTTATTAAGCAATACTTGCCAATGGCATAACAGGTTCTAGATCTTCCTCAGCTTTGGCACCAGCCAGCAGATACAGAGGGAGACAGATTTTATACATTAAAAACAATTACTCAATAAGACCAATTAATTAAAAGAAAACAATTAACAAGGATACAAAATTAGGAAAATCTGGTTTCTAATTGGAGGAAAGATTAGGGACTTTCCAAGTTGGAAGGGAGATAGTTAACAGCTGCAATTCGCTGAAATCAGAAAAAGGTTTCCCATTTCTCCCAAGTGTCTGTATACAATCTAAGGAACATGGAAACAAAAACTGATTGACTACTACAGGGCCGATTTTCAGATAAGACATATGAATTGCTTGAGATGTATAATTGTAAGAAAATTCCTTGCATCAGTTTTTGAATTTGAATGGGTTTCTAAGGGTCTCTAAGCAGCAGTTAAGAGGTGGTCCAACTTCCCAGTTAGGCAAAGCTAGGTTCAAACGGTGCAATAAAGTCTTCTCACAATTCCTCAATTTAATAAAGTTTTCTCAAAAGCTGGAAATTGGACTAGACCCATCATTTAATAGAAAGGGAACTGAGCTAGCTCCAGAATTGAGTCACAAGATGGGATCATTGTAGTTCACTCAATTCCCACAGTTAACCTATGTGCTATTCTAATCCCCTCAATTCTTGAAGTATCCATTCATATATCAGATCTTGTCATTTCTACCTCCACAACATCTTTGTCACTTTCTTTCTCCTCACTTCTCTCTACTTGACCTCATGAAGTCTGCCAGAAAACCTTACTACTATCTTAGAAAATCATGGAAATGTTTGTGGAACAGGTGGCATTCAAAGGATGGGTAGGAACTTAAATGTTGGACAAAGAGGGAAAGGAGCATCTTACCTAGGGGGAGGAGAGCCAAGTATGTAGGACTGCCATCCATTTTGACTGGCAGTTGGGTGGAAATAGAGGAAAAAGTTGAAAAAGAAAAGTTGGAATTGAGGGAGATAAAAGCAAAATAGAAAAATTTCTCTGGCCTTTAAGAATTTGATATCTCATTGGAAACAGAGCAGTGACACCAAACAAGAAAAAAAATCACAAGCCAAGCAGATTGTAACTTTGGGGCAATGGAATGATAGGTTTAGACAACATAGAATTCAGAAAAGCAAGAGATGTAAATCTCCAATTCTTTTTGGGAGTGGTTGTCCCATTTTTTACTTGTGAAGACATTTGTTTTTTCTACCCAAGCCCAAGATTCTGTCCTTTGTGGTCTAACTACCTCTCTCTTTCTATGATTGTCCCCAGTGCCTCATATGTGTATATACAAGTATGTGTGTGCGCGCATGCTCCCTTCTCCCTCATCACCTCCACCTCATAGAATTCTTGTTTCCTCTAAAATTCTGTTTACATAACACCTTATACATGAAGCTTTTCCTAATACCTCAGTTGGTGGTGCTTTTTCCCTCCCCCCCCCCCCATTTAAATTGTATTTATTTTGTAATGCTTATTTATGTACAGACTCTTTAACTATACGGTCATTGGGGTCGCTTGAAACATGGGAATAGGACCTTTCAGTGAAGTGGTCTCCAAAACTCCTTCAAATTTGACCTCATCCTAATTATCCAAACTTTGGTCTCACTACTATCAAATTCTACCTCCTTCATGAAGCCTTTCTCACCTTAGCTCTATTTCATCATTTTCTGAGCTCTGTACAGTCAAATCCTTCTTTATTTGCCTTTGTTTTTCTTGTTTTGTGTTACTACTCTTATCTGATGAGACATCAAGCTCTTAAAAAGACCAAAGAGCTTCTATTTTGCTTTTATCTTTCTCAGTTCTCAGCCCAGTTCTCTGCCTGGTACTTCCTTTCTTTTCTAACCTTTTCCTCTACTGGCACCCAATATGGATGAACATTCAACACACTTGGCTCCTTTCCTTCTGTTTCACCATTTAAATCCCTTCCCATCCTTTGAAGTCAAACTCACATGCCTCCTGTTCCACAAACCCTTCCATGATTTTCTTAGGTATTAATAAAGTTCCCAGGCAGACTTTGTGATTTTTTTTTTTGTAAGATAATGTGTCTTATATCCTTTTTTTTTTGGGGGGGGGGGTCGTCTTATCCTCTGCAAGACTCAAGTTTTTTATCAAACTTTTTTTGGTTGTTTTTTTGCCCACCTTTTTTGGGGGAGGGCAATTGGGGTTAAGTGACTTGCCCAAGGTCACACGGCTAGGTTTTGTGTTAAGTGTCTGAGGTCAGATTTGAACTCAGGTCCTCCTGACTCCAGGGCTGGTGCTATTCACTGTGCCACCTAACTGTCCTGACTTAATCATATTTTTTCCTCAGCAATTATTTCTACCCACAATGGGCCCTAAATAAATAGGGATCATTAAAGGATAAGGCTGGTTTGGCACTGGGACTTTGTGGGTATCATTTTAAGTACCTGAATTTCAAAGATGATAATGGGATTTTCCACAAAAGTCCCCCATGCCTTACTTTGGTATACAAACAACCTGGGTTCTCAAAGCCCATGACAGAAGAACAAGGCCCTGCCATGCCCTTCCCAGCTGAGAAAGACTTTTTAATGCCCAACAATAGATTATAGAGAGTTTGCTGAATACCAGGTGATAAATGGTTTTAGCCACAGCAACTGATTAAGACCATATGCCAAGAGGCTGTGATTTATCTGCATTGGCAAAGAAAGTATTTGTGTCAGTGAAATCACAACTCAGAAATACTGGAATGACAAATTGGCAGCACAGGATATAGAAAGAATTCTTTATCCTTTAGGACCACCAATCCATTTTCTAGGCTGACTATCTGCATTCATCCCCATTTCCAAGTTATTTATGACATACTAGTTTGGAATAGTTTACTTACATTTTTTTTAAATCAATTTTAAAAATTTATAGCTAAACGTTATTACAAAATAATAAAAATATTAGTTTTATTCTTTTTAAAATAGATTTATTAGAAAAGTAATCTCTAACCTACATGAACTTTGTAATATATTGAAATAATTTAAATGTGTGGATGTAGAATTGGACCATGATTACTGGCCTCTTGATTAGCTCTAGAACTAGTAGTAGTCAAAGTAAGCTAGCCACACTGAGTACATCTAGATAACATTTAAAATTACTTTTTATAATGCCAAAAATTTAGTACCATGTTTGCTGTATTATAATAAAAGCTCTAGGCCTTTACTGTATGGACATTAATAAGAAATGTACCATTTTCACACTTTGTCTAGAGCACCAAAAATGATTTCTTTGAGCTATATACTCAATATATAATATGGTAAAAATATGCACAGCATAGCTATTGAATTTGAGAAAGGTTACTTTACCTCTTAGTGACTTTATGAGCATCTCTTGCCACTTAAAAACAAAAAATGTCTGGTGTCAGCCAGCTAAAATAAACTTATTTTTCTTAGTTGTATGAGAATTCTAATGCATCTTATATTTAAAAACTAAGCTAAATCTCTTTGACTGGGATTCAGTGGATACTTCAGCCTGACTGGGTGTAATGGGAATGCGAATTTGGAAGATCTTCCCTGCCCCTAGGCTGGGGTGCACCTGAAGCCTGGGGTGGGAGGCCTGTTTTTCAGTCGATACTTCTTGATTGGCCAGTGGGTCCAAAAGGTTGTTACATTCTCTGAGCCAGGAGAAGGCTATATAAGCCCTGATGTGAGGCTTTGTTTTGGGGGCTCACTTTGAGAAGTGTTCTGTGATTTGATCTGTATTCTGGGAAGCCGTTGTCCAGGGCCCCCCCCAGCTTTGAAAAACCCAGATGTTGAAAGCCAGATGTTGATTTGGTATGGATGTAATGGTTGGACAGTTTGGAAAGCTGTCTACTTGATCTGTTTCTGTCTTAATAATTCTGCCTGTATACTTTGAAGTTCGGGGTGCTGACCTTTTTCCCCTGAACAAGGTAAACGATATATGTCTGACTGATTAAAGTAAGCTTGTTAACCCATTTTGAGTTGCTTTCCTTTATCAAAGCAGATCCAAGAACCTGTGCTGGCAGCAAACCCTGAGGACGCTTGGGGTGCTTGCCGCTACACTGGGTCATACAGCTGCCCTTTTAATAGTTTGAGATCAAGCCCTACAGGTATGCTTAGCTCCTTAGGTAGCTTTAGGTTATTCATAAAATGAAAGATTTTAGACTAAGAGTTTTCTAAATCTTATGAACAATTTCATTCTTGTTCTTTTTTACCTTTTTTTAATCATTTTTCTCCCTCTTGTCACAACATGATACATTCAGTGGTCTTCTTCATAAACATTGCTTAGACTCACCTCTTGACTATCAGCAGCATGCCTAGTGTAGAGGAGACCTTCTTTGGACTGCTGAGTTAACTCAAAAGTCCTCTAGACCCAATCAGTCTGCTCATAGTGTAGGCCAGAGGTTTTTGTACTTTGCTTAGAGTGCCAGTGAACTAGATTAAATTGGAACTGGGAAACATTCAAAATAAATGAAAATACAATATAACATCGTCGATCAGCAGTCCACGTGGATCCATTTATTTCTATTTGAGTTTGACCCCACTAATGTAGGACAAGGGACTTCTCATCGGTAGACCTTGTGGGATTGTCACCACCATTTATAAGGAAGATGGGTTTGAAGAAAATAGAATGTAAGTTTGGGCACACTGAGGCCAACTCAGATCAAAGGGCATGTTGGTCAACAAATATTTATTAATTGATTACCAGACTCTGCACTGGGAATATAAATACAATGACTAAAACAGTCTTCTCTTCTTGAAAGGAGCTTGTTTCACTGGGTGAGGAAAACAGTCTTTAGGACTCCAGACATGTCCCCAACAATTCAGTCTCATTGGGAGTATAGGAAGCTTTCCCACTGTACTAGGAAGGTAGAGGTAAAGTTGTGATCTGTAGCCTAAAGCAGTGACTGGGGTTGAGGGTAAGGATGTTCTTTCACAAATGTTTTTTTTAAATCCCATGACTGCCCAGTATCAGCAGCTGCCCCATTCCCTCACACATTTTTTCCTCTATGGGTCTGGGAAACTGGCTACTTTTATTTCAGGTCTTATAGCATCCCTGTTTGTCAGCTTCTTTCCTGCCCTTGCCAGACTTAGATTTATGAGGCCCTCTCAGAAGTAGCTATCTGACTCCCATGACTAAGGAGCTAGATGACCAGTGGCAGGTATCAGGAAGGCCTTTATTGGGTTTGACACCATTAAAGTTTGGTACAAAACCCTGCACAGGCTTCCTTCATCATGTATTTTTGGTCCTCAGAAAATAGAAGAGAAACTAGGGATAGGGGTGGGGGAAAGACATTGGCTGAAGATACTGTGTGCAGACTACTGGGCTCTACTCAAGAATGGGGCCTGACCAAAGAAGATGGAGTCTTCTTAGCTCTCTCTGTGTTCCACTTTGGCAGGTTACTGAGCCTTTGTTGAAATGAAGAAAGAAAACAAAGATAAAAGAGGAGCATGAGCTCAACTGAAGGAGGGTGGGGAAAGGGGAAGGAGCCTTTTTTTCCCCTCTGGTGGCATCAGTGTCCTTAATCCTTATTTAAATCTCCTCATCTGATTTTCTGGAAGCTCTGTGAGCCAAGCCCCCTGCCTCTTACAGGTGTCTTAGTAAGGATGATGACTGTGGTCCTTGGCCTTTCTGTATTCAAGCTTAACTTAGCCTTACTTATCCCAGCAGCTTTTTCTCTCAAATAAATCCATTGATCCAACATTTTCACTGAATGCTTTGGCTACTATCTTAAAGTTACATGCCCAACCCCTATCCCCCAGCCAATACTAGCAGATTTTACCTCAGCTAGAGCCTTAACTTCTTTTCTTCTCTGCAGAGATGGCACCGAAATCCAAAAAGAAAGGGCATCCTGGGCGGGAACCAAAGAAGGTAAGTAACTGGAGGTGGCCCAGCTGTGTGGACAAGAAATCCTTTCTCAGATTTCTGGAAGGAGGGCTTCTGTGCCTTCTTCCCTTTGAGGAAGGATAGGTCCTACAATCTAATCTAGATTGGGTTGAGTTAAGCTATTCTTTCCTTAACTTTTTATTCATTGTCTTTTTTTTCAGCACCACCATCACCACCATCAGCAGGCGCCACAGCAGCAGCCTCCCCCACCAACAAACCAGCTGCCACAACAGCAGCCCCCAGCCCAGCAGCCGCCACCACCACAACAGCAACCTTTACCACCCCCAGCCCCTCCATCAATCCCTCAGCAGACAGCCCCACCGATAAAGTCCTCCCCTCCTCCCTTCATCCCTGCCCAGGTGCCAGTCCTCGAGCACTCACTCCCAGGGAGTGTCTTTGATCCCATCACCCATTTTGCCCAACCAATCATACACCTCTCCCAACCTGAGCTGCCTCCTCACCTCCCACAGCCACCTGAGCACAGCACTCCACCTCATCTCAACCAGCATGCAGTAGTTTCTCCTCCAGGTAAGCAATGGAGCAGAATATGAGGGTGGAGAGAAGGGTGAAATAAGGTTTCCAAGGGGGTCCTGTCATAATGGTGCAACCCATAGAATCAGCTTGCTAGTAAGAGCTTACTCCTCTGTAAAATTTGTTAACCAGGAGGGGAGGAAAATGGTAGGTGTTAGTGGCTATGTGTTGTCTGAAATTTAATTTTTGCTTCTTTCTTCCAGCTTTGCACAATGCTCTGCCCCAGCAGCCATCAAGGCCTAGCAATCGAGCTGCTGCCCTACCCCCCAAACCAGCCCGTCCCCCAGCTGTATCACCTGCACTCTCTCAGCAGCCCCTTCTCCCTCAGCCACCCATGCCTCAGCCACCCCAAGTCCTGCTAGAGGATGAAGAGCCACCTACCCCACCTCTGACTCCCATGCAGATGCAGATATACCTACAACAGCTACAGAAGGTGCAGCCATCCACACCCCTCCTCCCTTCTGTGAAGGTGCAATCCCAGCCTCCCCCTCCCCTACCTCCTCCAGCCCATCCTTCTGTGCAGCAACAGTTGCAGCAGCAGCAGCACCAACCCCCACCACGGCCCATGCACATGCAGCCCATGCAGTTTCCTCCACATATCCAGCAGCCGCCTCCCCCTCCCCAACAACAGAACCACCCACCTCCAGGGCAACAGCCACCACCACCACAACCAGCCAAGCCTCAGCAAGTCATCCAACACCATCCTTCACCACGGCACCATAAGTCTGATCCCTATACAACCAGTAAGTGGCAAGTAGGGGGAGTAAGCATCGTGGGAGATATGCAGTGACTCTTAGGAGTAAGGGCTTCTCTCAAAGCTGCATTTGGGTTTTTCCTGTGACATTGTCATGTGTCTTACTTATTAGTCAACAAGTAATTCTAGAACATCTGTGCATATATTCTTAATAAGATCCATGAGTATAAGGACAGTGTCTTAGCTTTGTTCTCCAGACTCTGCTCTACACGTGATAGGCACTTGGGAAATGCTTGTTGAATCATGTTTTGACATATCCTGGGTCCCTGCTCTTTAGCTGGATCTGAAAGGAATCATTTCAGAAAGAAAAAGTAGATTTTTTTCTGGGAAAAGAAATGAACATAGAGCATCCAAATTGGAAAACACACAAAACAGTTTAATAGGTAGCCTGGAAATTAGGTTAAACTATAAAGTTTATATAGCTAATTAATTGAGTAAAGAAATTTAAATTGAGATCAAAATATGGAGAACTTTGGATGCCAGGTTACAAATGGATACCAGGCTCATCTGTCAGGCCCATTAGGTTTCTTCTTAGGAGGAGCAGCAGGTTAGAATTGTGCCTATCATGGAGAGGAAGACTAGAAAAATACAAAGGGGTCAGGTGGGGGTAGGGTTTTAAATGCCAAAAGAGACCATTTTATATTTGATTGTAGAGATAATAGAGAACCACTCGATTTTATTGAGTAGGAGGCCAACATAGTTAAACATGTACTTTATAGGAAAATAATTTTGTCAGCTGATTGGAGGATAAATTATATTGAGGAGCGACTTAAGACAGGGAAACGAATTAGTCTACTATGGCAGTATTCTAGGCAAGGGTGATGAGGGTGTATGGTGGCCGCATGAGCAAAGAAAAGTTCCTCCTGATCTCTTATTATTTGTGTCACTAGAAATAAAAGCAGATTTGCATGTGGAGGTAGGTCCAGAAGTTTTTTTTTTTTTTTAAAGCAATTGGGGTTAAGTAACTTGCTCAAGGTTACACGGCAAGTTACTTCTGGGTGTAGTGCTAAGTATATGAGCCTGGATTTGATCCCCAGGTCATCCTGACTCTGGGGCTAGTGCTCTTACTCACTGCACCACCTGGCCACCCCCAGAAGTTTTAACTGTCCCAAAAAGTCATTCTTGTTAATAGCATATGAACTATTAGATGATGACTAGGCAGCATAGCATCATATGTTGACTTTAGGGTTTTTGTATTCTTAATGGAAAGGCAAAACTTTTAACTGATGTCTGGTTAATCAGGGCCAACAGTGAGCTGCTTTATGCTAACTCAGGCTTATTAGATGAACACAGCTACTCATTCCAACCCCAAAAGAAGTAAAATCAGTAAGGAGGAAAATTGGTGCATTGACCACTTGGTACTACTGACCTCATATAATCTGTAGGCAAAATTCAGCAGTTTCAAAAAACTGTTGAATTAAAGTCATTTTAAACTAAATTAAATTCAAATTAAATTGAATTAAAGTCAAAATTAAACTCATCTCTTATGTCAGTACTTAAATGTATTGAAATTGAAGAAACTTAAGGGGCCCTCAGCTGCTAAATTATATTGTGAAAAACCTATGGGCTTTGTAGGGGTCAGCTTCAAGTTAAGAGTAGTTGACTATACATATTGTCAGTTTTGTAATTTATCACACTTCTTCCTGTCTTCAAATTTTGTAGAGGGAATTCTCTGTTAGTAAGATTAGATAGCCTCTGAGGTCTTTTCCTGATAATCTGTAATTCTATCACATTTGGATTAGAGCCTTACTTTCTGGAATGTTTGCTGCTAATTTAGTCACCTCCCTTACAATTTAACTCACAGTTGCCACAGGACACTCTGAAGGTAAGGAATTGACTCAGTCACACAACCAGTATATGTCGAAGTCAAGACTTTAGCCAAATCTGCCTGTGGTGTCTCTTTTTCAGTCCCCATCATTCTTAACTTCACTGTAGTATTTGATACTGTAGACCACTCTATTTTCCTAGATAATCTTTATTCTCTGGATTTTCATGATAGTGCCCTTAGTTCTTCTACCTGTCTGACAGATCCTTTTCGGTTCCCTTTGCTTAATCATCAGCTATTATCTCACCCCTTAATTGTGGGTATTCACCAGGTCTTTATCCTAGGCTCTCTTCCTATCCTTTCATTTGGTGTCCTCATCAGCTTCCATGCTGTTTTTTTCTATGCAGAAAACACCAAGATCTATGTCTCTCCCCCAGTTCTAGTTCCACATCACCATCCATCTGTTGGACATTGCAAAACTGGATATCCCAGACATCTCACATTCCTCTTTTCTCCTCTCTTCCTCCCATCCCTCTCCCCAACCACCTCCACTCTTCTCTTTTTTATTTCTATATTTCTACCTTTTCCATCACCAACATTCACAAACCTCTGTGTCATTCTCAAATTCTCACCCTTCAACATCTCTGTCCCCTTCTCTCTACACACTTTTCTCCTTCACCTTTCACCAAGACAATTGTTATAGGGTTGGCTAGGTGGCTTAGTGAATGGGCCCTGGAGTCTGGAGGACCAAAGTTCAAATGTGACCTCAGATACTTAACACTTGCTAGCTGTGTGACCTTGGGCATGTCACTTAATCCCAATTGCCCTGCCTTACCCCCCTCCAAAAAAAAAAAAAGACTATTGTTATGAATGCTAGCTATTGATCTCCTGCTTCATCTCTCCCCTCCCTAGTCTATCACACTGCTGCCAAAGTGATTTGCCTATCTGCAAATTGCACATCTGACTCACTGCCTTTACTCAGTAAATTTCCTGGTTTCTTTATTAACTCAAAAATCCAATATAAGCTCCTGACTCTGAAACAGTCTAATCCCTAACTGCCTTTTCAGCACCTAGCCTATTTTCTATCCCTTACACTCCTCCAATCTCTGCACTTTTGTACTGCCTGTCCCCTAAGCTTGGACTGAGTACTCACCTTTTTCTCCTGTACCTTACAGAATCTCTTACTTTTTTTTAAAAACTGAGCACAAGTGAAATTCCGCATCTACTCCAAAATATTTCTAGCAATATTTTTTGTGTACTAAAAACAAAAAATAGCTAGCCAGAAACAAAGTAGATGCCCATTAGTGGTACATGAATACAATCAAATCTTGCTGTGCTATAAAAAATGATGATTACAAAGAAGCATGGAAAGATTTAGATGACTTGATTCAAAGTGAAGGAAGCATTGCCCATAAAACAACTTATAAAAAGACTACAATGTAAATGTAAACTACAAACAAAAACAGAAAATTAACATTGCAAAAAGAACACAGACAAAAGAAGAGATAGGAGAAGATGCTTCCCTCCCCCACTTTTTTCAGAAGTGGGTGGTTCACAAGTGTAGAACGATATATAAACTTTTCAGATTTTTTTCAATATAATGATCATTTTTGCTGATTTTTTTTCTCTCCCCTCTTCTCCTTTTTTCTTTAAAATGTCATGGATGGCTCTTTCAGAAAAGGGTGGGGAAGAGAATGGATAAGAAGGCAAATTTTATGTCAACAAAGTATAAAATCAAAGTATATCAATAAAATTGTATTTTTAAAGAAGTTAACCTAAGCATTACCTTCTATGTGAAGCCTTTCTTCATTGCTAATGTCCTTTCTTCACGACCTACCTTGGTATGTATTCAGTACACATTTAGAAAGCAAGGTCCTTGAAGGCAATGTTGCTTCATTCATAAGCCAACTGAGCACCTAGGACAGTGCCTGGTACAAATATTCCTGCCTGACTCCAAGGCTAGATCTATATCCCGAGCTCTACACTTCGTGTGTGTGTGTGTGTGTGTGAATATTATAGTGGCTAGAGTCAAACCTTAGTGGCTAATTATAATAATATATATAATATTATATAATAATAATATAATATAATAATAAATTATAGTGGCTAGAGTCAAACCCCTTAAGTCTCTTCTTAACACCTCAAAGGAAATCTCTAAGACTGAGTTAACTTGTTTCATTCTTTTTTTTTTTAATTGCATGATTTTTTTTGTATGTACGCCATACATTTCCTAATATATCCCAATTACCATCTACTCCCAGAGAGTCATCTCTTATAAACAAAGAATAAGGGGAAGTAGGGAGAGAAGACAATTTAGAAAAACTAAACAACATATCAAAAAAGTCTGAATGTACAGTCTACTTAATCTATAGTCCCCAACCTTTACAAAAAAATCAGGGGTATATCCTGTCAAATTTCTTCTTTGGGTCCAGGCTTAATCATTATGATTTAAAAGCACTTGATTTCTAGGTTTTGTTGTTCTTTCCAGTCATTTTATATTGTTTTCCTAGTTCTGCTTGATTTACTTTACATTGGTTCTTATAAGTTCTTCACCTGCTCCTCTACATATTGTTTTTTGCAACATAGTAATATTCCACATATCACAGTTTGTTTATCCATAACCCAGTCAATAGGTAGGTATTCTTCTTCTAGTTCTTTGCTTCTACAAAAAAGTACTGCCACAAATATTTTGGTTTATATGAAAGCCTTTTCATTGTTAATGAGCTCATTGAGATATACTAGCAGTAGAGTCTCTCAATCGCATCTTTGTCACTTTGTATACTTCAAAATTGCTTTTCACAATGCTCGGACTTTTTTATGTCTCCACCATTAATATATTAATTTGCCTATCTTCAACTTCTACCATATTGACTATTCCCATATTTTGTTACCTTTGCCAGTCTAGTGGGCAGAGATATGTCCAAGACTGTAAATTACAGGTGAGTTACTGATCCACATTGGTGAAGGGATTTCAACATTAACATTTCCACCACACAATTAAAATTATAAGTCTGAGTTAAAAGTATCTGTAAAAATTCAAGGTACAATGTGGGCTGGAAAGGAGCCTATCTCTAGTTCCCTACTTTTGAGAGCTGGGCTTTGAAGGACTTAAACAAAAGATGACAAAGAGGTAAGATAATAACAGACATCATTTGGTGTGTTGAAAGGAGAGAGATTTTATGATTCTGTGGTTGGTTTTATCAATATGGTACAAACACCAAGAAAGAGTTTTAGCTGCCTTATGCAAAATGGATAAGTAATTTATCGCACAAGGTCTACATAGTATGAATCGTGTCAGCTGTCCCAAAGTAAAACTACCACAGGGCAGCTGGTCAGATCTTCACTTGGTTTCTCAGTCTGAAATGAACCCCTACTTTGCCTTAAAGGACTCACACAAAAGCATCACGCATTATCTTTATTTATTCATTTATTTATTTTTTGGAGGAGGGAAGGCAAGGCAATTGGGGTTAAGTGACTTGCCCAAGGTCACACAGCTAATAAATGTGCCAAGTGTCTGAAGCTGGATTTAAACTCGGGTCTTCCACTCTATTCATTGTACCACCTAGTTGCCCCTATAGTCTATATTCTTTTCAGAAGAGCCATCTCCTCTTTAAGAATAACTACCTTATGTATCTTAATCATTTATTTACCATCAAACAACTAAGTCTAGAAAGCTGGTGTTGCCAGTACACTGAGCCTGCTTAGCATTTCTTGTTGTATTATCAGTTTCTATTGCCTAAGACCTGAAGAGATTCATTTTATCATTGGGGAAAGGAAGAGAACAAAAATGCAAGAGTTTGGTTGATCAAACAGGAAGAAAAAGGGGAGTGGAGGGAGGATGTAAAGCAGAGCCAATGAGCCACCTCTCAAAAAGGCAAAGTAACAGCCAACAATACCATCTCTTTGCTTTTGGTAACTGGACATGTGAGGGGAAAGGATGAGGGGAGGGAGGAGTGTTCTCGAGAATTCTAGGCATAGTAGAATATTGAGGCTTAGGTGTTTTGTTTGTTTTTTCCCTCCTGGGTGGGTGCTAACAGAAATTGATGGTATTGGAATGGGCCACTGTAACAGAGATCTCTTGAACGCCCTAGTACTGGACCTACCCAGAGTGTCAGAGATAGAAGTGGCCTTAGAGGCCATCTATTCCACCTTGCAACTAAACATGCTTGTCAAATAGTCATACAGTCTAGCTAGCCTTGGCTTGAAGAAACCATACTACCTCTAGAAGCAGCCCATTCTACTTTTGCATAGCACTGAATCCTGGTAAGTTTTCGTTCTTGTTTTAATTCTGCACTTTTTGGATGCAAGCCAGACAATTCTGGTCCCTCTTCCCCATGACAGTTCTCCAAATGTTTTGAAAATTTATTCTCCCTTAAGGCTTATTTTCAGTCTAAACAGTCCTAGTTCTTCCTTCAGGCTTCACGTTGTACAATTAGGAAATCTCGTCCTAGATGGCATCCTTCTTGTCAAGTGCCCTTTACAAAAAGAGGACAACCATATTTGAACACAATCCTCTGAGTAGTGTCTGACACTAGCAGAGTCCTGGATGTTCCAAGAGAAAATGGAAACAAAGCAGCTGTTCTGGAATTTAGACAGGTCACAAGAGTAACAGCACACAGACTGAGTAGATGGACCAACTGTTTTGGCTAATGGGATGATTTTGACTTCCTCGTTTAGTTAACAAGCATTTTTTTTTTAAGTGTCTACTTAACATGTGTAAGTGCTTAGCACTGGGGACACAAAATTAAAATCAGCACAAACTTTTCAAGGAGCTTAAAGACATCTAGCTCTGGGAACTTTAAGCGGCAGGGTCTAATATATATGTATACAAAATTAGTATGAACCAACAGTGAATGAGGGCAAAGGGAGGATACATTTAACTTGTGTAGCAGCTATTTGTGTATCAGTGGGGCCATCAAGTCCTTGGATCTGTCTTTCCAGTCTCATAACAAATGACCTACCAATTCAGCAGCAGGCTAAACTCCATTACATGAGTTGGCTTAACTTTTACTGATGCCTTAAATTGTATGTCATATCTTCATTTCTCCCTGTCCTGAAGAGTCTCCAGTTCCTTCCAGATGTGCAGTCCTAAAAGTTAGCTTTCCGTGCCAAGAGATTGGAGCCTGTTTTGTACCTAGAGCCCAATTCAGAAATGCTAGCTCAACAGTCTGCCCAATAGTTCCTTGTATTGGGAAATGTGGTCACTACTACTGGAGCAAACCATTGCAGGCCTCAGCCAGTCCTAGTTTCTAACCATTCCTAGTTTCTCTGCTTCCCTATAAAAGGTGACTATGTTAGGAAGTTGTTGCTTTTGAGCATGTAGTCCTCTAGTATCAGCATGACTCTTATTTCTCTGCTTACCCTTACTGATTTTGATGTGTATCCCTATTATAGGCCATCTTCGAGAAGCTCCCTCCCCACTCATGATGCATTCCCCCCAAATGCCACCGTTCCAGGGGCTAGCTCATCAGTCTCCACCACAGCAAAACGTCCAACCCAAGAAACAGGTGGGTAATAAAGGTTATTAGTTAAAAGCCCAAGGTTGGAAGCTGATGTGGGGGCAACAGTTCCTTACCTTCCAAATGGCAATGCTATTTCAGGAGCTTAGAGCAGCCTCAGTAGTGCAGTCCCAACCCCTGGTGGTAGTGAAGGAGGAGAAGATCCACTCACCTATCATCCGAAATGAGCCCTTTGGCCCCTCCCTTCGACAGGATCCCCCCAAGCATCCTGAGAACATCAAGGCCCCTGTTCACATCCCTCAACGTGAGTTTGCTTGTTACTTCTTTCCTGTTCTCTCCCTCTAATGAAATTAAAGTTTAGTGTCACCTCCTAAATACTGGCCCTTCAGCCTTCCCCTCTGTGTCTCAGGGCCTGAAATAAAACCGTTAGATGTTGGCAGACCTGTGATCCGGCCTCCTGAACAGAGTGCACCCCCACCTGTGGGGCAAGACAAGGACAAGCAGAAGCAAGAACCCAAAACCCCAGTTGCTCCCAAAAAGGTAAAATCTCCTTCAGAATTATGAAACCTTAGCTCACAGACTCTTTTCTCCAGTCTTGAATAAACCATTGGGAGTGGCTTCTCAGTATATACCTAGGTAGGGGGTGGTGAATTGCTTAGTTTGAAGTAAGAGTGGTCTAGATCACCTGTTAAGTTTCTACTCCTAAAATTTCATGATTTTGTGGATGAATTACAAAACCCATTGCCACCGTTTAAATCATTGAATAGTCTGTCTTCATTATGATCATTTCTGCAAAACATTATAAAGAAGGAACTTTGCAGGCACTTTCCTTGGTGTAATGAGATGAGTTATTCTGCCTCTCTAACCAGACTTTTTCTTATTTGACTAGGATCTCAAGATCAAAAACATGGGCTCCTGGGCCAGCCTAGTCCAGAAACACCCCACTACTCCGTCCTCCACAGCCAAGTCATCTAGTGACAGCTTCGAACAGTTCCGCCGAGCTGCTCGAGAGAAGGAGGAGCGTGAAAAGGCCCTCAAAGCCCAAGCTGAGCATGCCGAGAAGGAGAAAGAACGGCTAAGACGGGAACAGGAGAGGATGAGGTGAGGGAAGAAGGAAATCAGCATTTATGTGATACTTACTAAGTGCCAGGCACTATACTAAGTGCTTTACAAACTTTATCTCATTTGATCCTTATAACAGTCCTGTAAGTTAAGCAGTTTTTACAGTTGAGGAAACTGAGGCAAGCATAAATTGACTTTCCCAAAGTCACACAGCTAGTGTCTCTGAGATCAGATTTTAACTCAGGAATGAAAGTTGGAGGTTTCTGTGGGATTCAGACATCTCCCATTCTTGTCCCAGAGGGAGAATGGGTTTCCAGAGAAGTATTCGGTCCATCTCCTTAGGGTCCTTTGTTTCTAGCAGGAGCAGGGAGGAGGAGGATGCCCTGGAGCAGGCTCGGCGGGCTCATGAAGAGGCCCGGAGGCGACAAGAGCAGCAGCAGCAGCGTTCAGAACAGCAGCAGCCACCAGTGGCTGCAGCCTCCTCAGCCCCCCAAGCACAAAGCTCTCAGCCCCAGGCTTCCCAGTCCATGCTGGATCAACAGCGGGAGTTGGCCAGGAAACGGGAACAAGAGCGAAGGCGCAGGGAGGCGGTGCGTTGGAATACATTCTAGAATTTGGATAATACTGCATTCTGGTTACTAGGCTGTCTGTCCTCACAAATGGCAGTGC
Organism: Petaurus breviceps papuanus; assembly: GCF_028583685.1. Classification (NCBI taxonomy): domain Eukaryota; kingdom Metazoa; phylum Chordata; class Mammalia; order Diprotodontia; family Petauridae; genus Petaurus; species Petaurus breviceps. The sequence continues at coordinate 6,287,329 of NW_027185782.1, read as the reverse complement.
CTTAAAATGTCCTGTGTCTTTTTAAAATCTGGGTGTGCTCATAATTGAGCTGATCACTTGGGAGCCATGGGTGAAAGTAGGAGACAAGCCATGAACAGGACTGGAGAATAGGACAAGTATTTACAGTGACATACTGAAGCATCTCTGAGAATAGAGAGAGATTAGTGTGGGGTGGGGGAAAGAAATTTGTCAGAGGTGGCCAGGTTTGTGCTGTACCTTGAAAAGTAAAGTTTGGAGTTGGGGAGCTTTCCATAAAGTGTCTGGGTTGAGTAAAGGTTGAGATGCCAGCCTGACTAAGGGAACAGCTTAGGTACAGGAAGGTAAGTAGCTAGCTGCTGGAACATGGCTTCTAATTCTCCTTTTATCTTCTCTCTCTAGATGGCAGCTACCATTGACATGAATTTTCAGAGTGATCTTTTGGCAATATTTGAAGAGAATCTTTTCTGATAGCGCCTGGGTTTCTTCTGACTGATTTTCTGGCAAAACTGACTCTGCCTAGTGTTATTGGCGGCTGGGAAGGGGTATCCCTTGGGCCCAGCCCTTGTGCATGTTCCACCCGTCGTGGGTCTGTCAGCCAAGGATCAGCAGAGTCTGCCTTACCGTTGGACTTCCCCACCCCCTGCACACACTGAAGTCAGACCCAACCTCAAGCAAGCGCTGGACCAGGTGGTTCTTAGGCATGAATGAGGTCCTCCTCTATGCCAGACGTATTCACAGTATATCCAGGATGTCAAGTTCTTTACCAGTTTTCTAACCATGAGAGGAGCCCCATCAGGGCCCTGTCTCCCTCCCTGATATCACCTACCACTATCTCTACCCCACACTGTAAGACCAGGGGTTGCAGAGGTAGTCCATGGAGAGCAGGAGCCCACCCGTGTTGTTGGGATTGGGGGGGGGGGGAGGGAGAATGACAGTTGGGACCAGCCCCCAGCTGCCTAAAGTCCCTAGTCACTGGCTTTGCCTTGAACAGAATCCCACCCTGCCCTCATCCCCTTCGAGCCTTTAACCGAGAGCCGTTCTCTGTAAGTGTTCGCTTGTGAAAAAGGGAATAGTCCAGTGGAGGTGTGTGAGTGTCCATGGCCATTTGGAGTGAGGTGGTCGTCGTAGCACGCGTGTGTGGAGGCCTCGCCTGGGAGCGAGACTACCAACCAAAGTCAGTTCCTTTCCGCCTTTGTTTTTTTTTTCTTTATGCCTTCCTTCCTTTCTGTTCTTTTTAAATTTTATTTTTTAATTTTCCTTCAGACACAAAGGCACTGCTTAACTTGGAATGGGTGTTATCGTCTCTCCTTTGAGTGGTGGCAATGGGGGTGGGGGGAGGGGGCGCCGCACTGTGGGTAGTGTGTGACCGTGGCTGTATTGTATAGTGAATATAGTTGGCATATATTTGTTTGAGGTTTGTTGGTGACTCCACCAAACTTGGTGTAAAAAAAAACAAACACAAAAAAACAAACAAAATACAAAACACAAAAAAACTGCTTATATTTTACTCAATTTCAAACTTTATTAGTCTATATTTTTTAATTGTAAAACCAGAAAGCTGCATCTCTCTCTCCTTCTCTTTTTTTTTTTATTTTTTGGTGTGTGTGTTTTTTTTTTTTTTTTTTTTTTTTATGTCATATCTGTTTCAAGTTGTTTTATACCAGGAAGGGAGTGGACCCAGGGCTGGGCTGCATGGCACAGCAGAGATGGTGGGCACCCCCCTCCACCATCAGTGGTCCCGCCCCTACCCTTACTCCCCACCCGTGACCCAGCGTGTTTTTCTCTTTACTCTTTCTTTTTTTAATTTTATAATTTGAACTGTTCACAAGGTTACGTGCCATGAGTACCCACTATACAGTACAATACTGGTGCCTCAGTGTTGGCCAAACTCTGGAGTAATTAACTGGTTTGACTTTAATACGGTGAATATGCATTTGGTCTGTACTGATCATGGAATAAACGCATCTCTTTTTTTTTAAAAGCTGGCGTCTTACTGATATTTCTTTTGAATTCTCTCCTTGTGATAGACCTGGGCCTGGAACACTAGGGTAATGGCCATGCAGGTGAGAGAAATATTTCAATCAGCCAGGTCCTTGTTCCTCCAGCTTGATGCCTCCAACCTTCTCCCAGTCCTGCCTTCCTTGAATACTGGGACAGCCTCCCAAGCCACTGCCTCCCAGGTAGTCAACACTGGAAGCCCAGGCAGAAGTGATCTGGGATGGGGCATAAAGGGATCAAAACACCCAAAGCCCACCTAAACATTCAATTGGGTGGCCATGGCTCTCAGATCCAGCTGAAGCAGCAGGAACAGGTGGGATACTAGGCAGAAAGGTTTCCCTACTTTTGAAGTTGATGTTTCTGAGGTAGTATAGAGAGGAGCTCTCTTCCCCCACTGCATGAGGCAGCACGACTCTCCCAACTATTCTAGGGTGCTCAAGCCACAAGGTGTTAGCCAGAGGATTAGCTGCAGGTCAGCTTGGCTCTGGACCTCAAAGAAAGTAAAAACAAAGGCTCTGCTATCCCCAGGCAAAGCTGTAGGGAGGTGGGTTCTTCCAACCCCCATGGAGCTCCATACCCAGCTTCCTTTTCTTAGCACCATGGAGGCCTGACCTTCAGACAGTATTCCTTCTCTTTCACTCCTTCCTACCCCCTTATGCGAAAGCACTTTGGACATTTCTCCCTCCCTTTTCCTCAACCCCCACCCCTTCCTTTAATTTTAAGCTCAGGGTTTACCAGGTACTCTTAAATGTACATAACCTGAAAGACACACACACACACACACTCACACTCACACTCACACACACTCTCTCTCTCTCTCCCTCCCTCCCTCCCTCCCTCTCTTAAATGTACACACACACACTGCACACTGGGTCTTCATCTCCCTTCTTGGGATTGTATATAAAAGCCACCACATCCCTGCCCCACTCATTTAGGGGGCTTACACACATACACAACCAACTGGGACTCCAACTGAGCGGTCCAAGGATGTAAAATACAAATATTATAATTTATATGTATGCAAAGAAACAAATGTATTAGTAGTGATATTTAATCTTCCCTGTTTTATTTTTTAACAACCAAAATTCAATGACCCTGCTTTTAAACTGTTTCCTCGAATTCAGGAATTGTACAGGCTGAAGCCTGGGGGTAATTGCTTCTAGCTAAGGAGCAGGCCACGATCATCCCTGAGCCCAGGGTGCACATCTCTCCCCAGGGGTTGTGATTTTGAAGACATTTAGGTTCCCATGTTCAACTGACCTGTTTCTTTGCTCTTTGATTTATTTTTTTCTTTATCTCTTTATTTTCCTCTCATTTTTTCTTCTGTTTTGTTGGAGCATTTCCTAGGCCAGACAGTGCTGGAGTAATTAATGGTTGTGTGTTCTGCCAAAGGTATTGCTAGCCAGAAAGTTTTTTCCCTGTTTGACTCGTTTGTGTGCTTATAATTGGGTTGCAGTTAGGGTGGAGCCACTACTTAATTTCTCTTCACCCTACCCTGCCCATAGTATGGATTCTCTCCCATGCCTTCCCCTCCTTCCTCTAGGAATCTAGTCCCCAAGATGTACTTCTGGTTCTTCCCCCTTCTGAGTCATGTACAGGAGGATGAGAGAGAGAGAGAGAGACGTGTACAATCTCCCACTGTACTTGATGCACGGATGGATCACTTGGCCAATAATTATGTCAGTGAATTTGAGGCTTGTATTAAACACTTTAGACATTTGTAGAAGGGAATTAATAGAATTTTCACTTATATACTAAAGGTTTTTTGTGCAGTTCTCATTGCAAAATAAACATTTGTACTGAATATCAAGTGACCCTTGAGGTAGCTTTTTTTTGGGGGGGGGGGTGAAGAGAACCGTGTTTGAGTCGTTTGTAGAGGATTGGAAGAACAGAAGCCAGGAGGGGAGGAGGGACTCGACTGGGAGCTCTGTATTCCTGTGATAGAAAACCCAGCGGGGTCACTTCCCTTTGTTTTTAAGCCAAATTTGTATCTATTGTTTTGTCATCGTTGCCCGCTGCGTGGCTCCGTCCCTCCTAGAAAGCCAGCCCTCCTTGGGGAGGTGTGAAGGGAGAGCAGACATGGCTCCCGACATTTGGGACTGGGACAACCCGCCCCTCGCTTGGCCACCTTGTGGCTTCTCAGGGGCCTCAGCATCTCCCAAGAGTTCTTCCGGGAATGACGGAGGGCGTTGGATTGGTTGCTCGAGCTGAGGCCGCGGAGCCGCGATCCTAGCCATTTTTATTCCTTCGACGCGACCTTTCAGGGTCTCAGCTACCCAATCAGAGCTAAGAAAGGCTAGGAGAAGGGGGGAATGGGAACCTGGGAGGGAGTGAAAGCTGTGGAGCCTAAGTAAGGAGTTGTGTGATTGCCCCGCCTTCAGGAAGGCGGGGCGCGGGCAGTTGCTGCTCCCTCCGGGCTGTGGGATCCCGCAGTCCCCGCCCCCGAGTTCCAGCTCTTACTTCCTGGCTCCAACCTTGAGATGGAGCTAGATACCTCCACCCAGTGTACAGCGCTGGAGCCTCCGGAGTCTTCATTGGAGCAGGCACCCGAACAGCTGAGCAGCGCTTCCGGAGCCCCGGCACCTAGCCCAGCTTTGACCCCGGAGCCCATCGAACCACAGGTCCTTTGGGCGGAAGAGGCCCCCGGCCCCGAGGAAGTCGCCATGCCCGATTATCTGGTGTCGGCGCTACTGGCGCCCTCACGGGCCACGCTGAGGCTGATTCGGTTTTTCATGTGGATCCTGGTGTATTGGGGCGCGTGCTTGGCTGCCCTCGTGTATTTAGCGAAGGCGCTGGGCCATGTGCTGCGGCACCCTGGCCGAGGCTGCTGCGGCCAGCCCCACCGCAATGCCCCATCGTGCCTTCAAGACCCCTGCTACGGGCAGCACCACTTCCTTCACCTCAAGGTGAGCTGAGCCTGGGAGGGAGTGGTGGCCGGGCCTGTCCCGCCTCCCCAGCCTTCTCCGACCAAGTGGAGGAAGGAAGGGGAGCCCAAAGACCGGGAGCAGGGATTGATTGCTAGGTCTAGAGATTGAGAGGAAGCCCCCCACCTGCCTCTCTTCCCTGCCTACCAACCTTCCCCCCCATCTGGAATTCCCCTTTGGAGTGTGGGTCTCAGGCAAACCCCCTTCTGCACCCTGCCGTAGCCTACATTTATTGCCCATTGGGACCTCAGAAGTCATTGGTGCAACCCAGCTATCTTAGAGACTGCCATCTAACTGAGCTTTGAGGAAATGAAATCCCTTTGGCCAGAGGTTCCTGTAGACCCAAAGTCCTAGCCTCCCTGGGTCCCCCACTCTGGGTTGGGAGGAGGGACCCTAACTCCAGTCTCTTTCCTCCCAGACCTCTGGCCTTCGTCTGCATTATGTCTCCAGGGGCCAAGGGCCACTGATGCTGCTTCTCCATGGCTTCCCTCAGATCTGGTACGTGGCAGGGTAGGGGGAGGCAGGAGAGTCCAGAGCAGCAGCTGTCCTCTCCCCCACCTTCCTCTTTAAGGTTCTGTGTCTGACATGGCCCCTAGGAGCAGGTGGAGCCCTCCATGGAAACCACCTCTCTTCCTCTAGTTGAGCGAGTCCCACTGGAATGGTGGGGGGGGGGGGGGGGGGAGAGGGAGGTGACTCAGCCATCACTTCCATCCACTTAACTGGCCCTACAGGTTCTCCTGGCGATACCAGCTTATGGAGTTCCACCATGATTTCTGTGTGGTAGCACTGGATTTGAGGGGCTACGGGAGCTCAGATTCACCTACCAACCTGAGCAGCTACACCATTGATGCCCTGACTACAGACATCAAAGATGCTATTGAGGCTCTAGGTACCTTGCATGGGGGTGGGTGCCTGGAGGAGCACAGGAATGGACTGGGCTTTTTCCCCATCTCTACTCCCCCACTATCACCCCTCTGGTGATATAGCCCTACCTCAGACCCGTAGTCTCAGTTCTAAATCCAGCTTTCCATTTTTACTTCTGTGATGAAGTTTCAGAAGGACCACTAGAACTGATGAGGCATGAGCCTGGAGCTCCCCTAAAATCTGATACCTTTTGAATATTCTTACTATTCCAGAACCTTATGCATTTTACCTAAACTTCCGTATAAAAAAATTTAGAGCTGAAACAAACCTTAAGGGATCATCACCAGGGATGGGGAATATGTGGCCTCCAGGCCTCATGTGGCTCTCTGGGTGCTCAAGAAGCCCTCTGACTGAATCCAGACTTCATGTGAAGTTCCCAAAGTTTCCCCACCCCTGAATTTTAGTCCTTTTCTTTCATTTTACAAATGAGGGAAAACAGATGAGGGTGCTTTTAAATGAAGAGATTTTAACCACATAACTGGTAGTCAGAGCTAGATTCAAACTTGAGTCCTCTGAGTCTAAATTCAATCTCCAATTTGCAGATATTTCCTAAACACCTTCTACATCATTATAACTCGCATTTATATAGCACTGACCCTATGGTGTCAGGCTCTGTTCTGGGTTCTTGGGATACAAAGATAAGATGAAAGAAAGCTGCTGCCCTAAAGGAGCTTTCTTTTTACTAAGGTGATAGAATTTATAAACATGGCTTTGTACATTTACTTACATGTAGACACGTACATGCATGACAATTTGAGAATGGCGAGTTGACTACCAATATGGAACATGAGCTGAGCCTTAACTGAAGCTGAAGATTCAGAAACAGGTTAGGGAGTGTCTCTCTGACCTAGGGAATATCAAGAAAGCTAGAGGTGGCTAAGTGATGATGAATTATAGGGAATCTGAAGCAGACCAGTTGACTATAATTTAAAATGTGCTGTGAAGGAGAATAATATGAATATGCCTGATTTTAAATACCAAGCTAAAAATTTTTATACTAGAACTAAGAGGGAGTAGACTTGTGCTTTAGAAAGGTTTTTACAGCTATGCAGAGGATGATTTGAAGAGGAAACAGACTTGAAATCATAAATTAATTTAGAAGTCTGTGGTGGTAAGGCAATAGAAGACAAGGACCTAAACAAGGGTGGTGGCCATGTAAGTGGAGAAAGGGAGTAGACATGACTGATGTGAATGTTAAATCAAAAGACTTGACAAGTAATTGGATGAAGGGAGGGAGGAGAGGAAGAGAGTTGAGTATGTCTGAAGTCATACCTGAATGACAGGAAGGATGCTAGTACTCCCAACAGAAATAAGGAAGTTAGTATGGAAGAGTATGCTTTGGGAGAAAGATAAGGGATTTCATGTTGAATTTAAAATGCCTGTGAGTTATTCAGGTGATAATCCTGCAGGTAGTTGGTTAATAACATGGGAAAGAACTGGATATGTAGATCTGGCAGTCTGCTTAGAAATGACCATGAGAGCTGAGGAGGTGACTAAGTGATAGAAGAGAAGAGGACCTAAGACAGCCATGGTTAGGGGCAGCTAAGGAGATTTGGAGAGCCGATAGAGAGGCAGAAGAGATTCGGGGGTGGGGGGGGAAGCAGAATCACAAAACCCTAGGGTGTTGTTAGCCAGCAGTTTCAGACACTGCTGAGAGAACAAAAAGGGTAAGAACTAGGAAAGGACCTATTGTATTTTATCATTTACAAGATCATTGGTAACCTTAGAGCAGGTGAAGGCAATAGCCCCTTACATAAGAGTGAGAGTTGAATAAGAAAAGGGGAAGTGATGGTAACAGGTGTAGGTGGCTTTTTCTAGAAGCCTGATTATAAAAAAGGACAGAGATTTGGGATGATAAATCCTTCGGGAGAAATAAGCATCAGAGAATGTAGTAGAGATAGAGAAGGGAACATGAAGGAAAGAGTGAGCTCCTAAAGGAGATGGGAGGGGATGGTATCAAGTGCACAAAAGGAGAGGTTAACCTTAGCAAGGAGAAATAAGTATAGTGTGTAGTTTAACTTATTAAATTTCATTAAAGATTTATTATTATTAAATCAAGAATTTTTTTTAAAAAGATGACACTTGAATGGTGGTGACACACTGGGAGAAGAGAGGATTTAGACTGGAGGGAGGTCCCAGTGGGAATGAAGAATAGGTTTAAACTCTAGAAAGAGTAAGGCAAAGGGCAAAGTGGGAAAAATAAAAAGTGGTCATAGAGAGGAAATTCAAAGTTCTGGACCAAATCACGGGAATAGGGGGTTGATTAACTGGGGGGCCCGTGGTGTTTGAGAACATGTATATTAATAAGTTCACTGACATGAAGGTAAGTTGGCAGAAGGAGACTGAGCCACCGAACTCCTTGAGAAAATAGGGAGAATGATCTAGAGAATGATGTAGATGACTGCAACCAGAATCCAGATAGAGGGACATAGCTGGGAGGAGTGGGCTAAAAAGAAAGAGAAGTTAGAAAGTGATGGCTACAAAAGCATGGGTCTGGGAGGGATATGCCTAGCCTCCTTCCTTATCTAGACCATGAGAGAAAGTGCTCCCAGGACTAAATGGGATGCCCAGGAAGGCAGTGAAGCCCGATAGGGAGTCTGAGAAGAGGTCCTAGATAAATTGCTTGTTAATGACTTGAGTGGAACTGCCATGAAAACAATTTCTGTACAGGATAAATAAGGAATAATCAGCAGAAGGCACAATCAGCCACACCAGAAGGGGTTGGGAAAAGCTTCCAATATAAAGTAGAATTTGAGTTGGGATTTAAGGAAAGCCAGGAGGTGGAAATGACAGAGCATTCTACTCAAGGGGGGCAATCAGTGAAAATACCTGGGAGTTAGGACATGGACTGTCTTATTGAAGGAAGAGCAAGAAGGCGAGTGTCACTATGCCAAAGAATACACAGAGGTTATAAAGTATAAGAAGACTGGAAGGTGGGGGGGGGGGGGGGGCGGCGCAGCTAGGTTATAAAGGTCTTTGAACACCAAACAGAAGATTTTGTATTTCATCCTCGAAGAAATAAGGAGTCACTGGAAACTGGAATTGATTGTTTATGGAGGTTTTTGTTGGTCAGTCGTGTCTGACTCTTCATGACCCTGTTTGGGGTTTTCTTGGCAAAGGTACTGGAGTGATTGGTCATTTTTTTCTCCAGCTCATTTTACAGATGAGGAAACTGAGGCAAACAGGATTAAGTGACTTGCCAGTGGACCCATAACTACTGTCTGAATTTGAACTTTTTGACTTCCAGCTCCAGTGTTGTATCCACTTCACCAACTAGCTGCCTTCAAGGGTATGGGGGTCACATTGGCATTTTAGGACAATCATTTAGAACCACAGGGATTAAGGTAACAAGGAGAAGTAGTATCATTTGATTGGGACTATTGCCTGTAAGGATGATGCTATTGTGTATACTTTTAGACCCCAGGGAAGAAGAGAGTTTGGAATGGAATGGTTACATACAATAGTAAGGAATTGACAAGGAATCCCAAGGGCCTTACTGAAGTCATTTCAAATCAGTTTCTTTGCTACTTCTCAAGATAGCAGATGATGATTGGTACAATTAGAAGTTTTCCTCTTGTAATGCCATGCATGAGCAGCTTTCCAGAAGAATGCTGTGCACAGCTTTTAAGGCTCTGATTACACAGTATAGTGAACACTATTTATTCCATAACAAATCAAAGCAAAACATTCACAGTAAATCAAAGCATTCACAACAACTTCTCACAGAAAATGGCCACATAGTTTCCACTACGGTAGTCATAAAGTTTTGAACAAAGAACAATAATTTAGTAACTCAGTCATTCAGTTGTCTTAATCATTTAATCATCCTTAGGGAGGTTTGCCTCCTCAAGGAACACAAAGTCCTCCACTCTGGGGCACACTAAATTAACTCAATCAGTCACTTATTCAGTCATCAATCACTAAGTACAATCATTTAGTCCATCAGTTATCCTTCATCATTCACTATTCAATCATCAGAAAATACCCAGACCCTCCACCCCTAGGTCACTAGTAAATTATAATTTTTTTTTTTAAGCAATTGGGGTTAAGTAACTTGCTCAAGGTTACATGGCCAGTTATTATTTCTGGGTGTGGTGCTGAGTATCTGAGCCCGGATTTGATCCAGATCATCCCGACACTGGAGCCGGTGCTCTTACTCGCTGAGCCACCTGGCCGCCCCTAAGCAATTGGGGTTAAGTAACTTGCTCAAGGTTACACGGCCAGGTGTTTCTGGGTGGGTGCTAAGTGTCTGAGCCCGGGATTCCATCTCCAGGTCTTCTCAACACTGGAGCCGGTGCTCTTACTCGCTGTGCTACCTGGCCACCCCAATTATAATCTTCTTAGTACACAGTGTCAAAGTAAAGTCTTCTTTCAGCTTGACTCTGGTGGTCTCTCAGATTCCATGGTCCCAGATCCTACCTGGATTCACTAAACTGTCACCTGGGTTTAAAGGCAGATAGCTCCCAGGTCCTTGTCCAGCTTTCCATGCAGTCTCTGTTCCACGCTGAAGTTCACAGCGTCCAGCCCATGTTAAATCCTCCACAGTCTCTGCTGCCAGAAAATTAAGGCTCCACAAAGCCACAAACAAGTTCATGCAAAGTATCAGCAGCATCACAGACATGCTTCTTCAGTCCCCCTGGCAGCTCTAGCTGGCCCTTGGACTCAGCAGAAGTCTGAGCTGGCTCCCAGAGCCTGGGAGGGGTTTTCCTCTTCAGCCTCCCCGGAGGCAGCAGCTTCTCCCTCCAGATGCCTATCCCAAGAAATTCTGCCCCTCTCTCTCTGGGGCTTTTCCTTATATACATACAGCATTAGCTTTCTCTTTCAGCCAACCCTTTCCTGTTGCAACAGAAGACAGGAGTTCATACCTTCTGTTTCTTTCACCGAGGCTTAATCTGAACTAGGTGCTAAGTACCTCTTAATATAACAATACAAAAAGAACTTCAAATCTCATGACTGTTACACCTCTAGGAGTCTAGATACTTGACGCATATGGAGACCTGTTTATTCTCTAATCCTTCCAACCATGGTAGTTTCTCCCACCTTGGCTTGGTAGTAATGGAGGGTTATAGAGTTGTTGATTTACTAGCCCTCCTTAGCTGAGGCTCTATTATTTGTCAGGGTCCTTATAGTAAGAGTTCCTACTAATGGTGAGGGAGGACTAACTCACTAGTTTTCTTTGCCCTTCCCAATGCTAATGCCATTTCTATAATGTCTTCCATCTCAGACTCCTAATTTACACCTGTCCTACCCCACCTTACCCACACCCCAATTCCCTACACCAATTGTTGACAGGTTACTCCAAATGTGTCCTGGTGGCCCATGACTGGGGTGGAATCTTGGCCTGGAATTTTTCTATCTACTACCCAGATTTGGTAGAGCGGCTAGTGGTGGTGAACGCTGCCCCTATGTTTGTTTACCAAGGTAGGTGCTAAGATGGGAGGACATTTAGAGGGAGAGGGGAATTGGCCAGTCTTACAGGTAGGGAATGGGTACTGAGTTGTGAGCCTGGGGTGTTACTGCTACAAGGGGTTTGATATGGGTGGTTCCCTTACTTTTTCTCTTTCCACTTCCCAGAGTATGCCCTGCACCATCCCAGCCAGCTCTTGCGGTCCGGTTATGTGTTCCTGTTTCAGCTACCCTGGTTGCCTGAGAAGCTGCTTTCTATCTCTGACTTTCAGGTACCATCCCTTCTTCCTGCTTAGTGGAAAGGGGCAAAAGCTAGAGGGGAGTTGTGGGGGAGGGAGAGTAATAATGTTGTGGAAATGGGGAGGGAGAGGGTATACTGAGATGGGAAGACTGATTCTCAGAGGTATCTGGAGGGCATTTATAATGAAGAGGGATGCATGTGTGCAGATCCTAAAGGATACCATGACCCATCCTATGACCGGAATCCATGGCCTTACAGATGATGAGCTAGAGGCCTTCCTGTTCAGCTTCACCCAGAACCAAGGTCTCGCTGGTCCCCTCAACTACTACCGCAATCTTTTCAGGTGATTCCTTTGAGGATTGGGTGCAACTAGAAAAAGGGGAGATTGATTGTGGAAAGAATGATTGAATGATTTTAAAGAGAATGCAGGGAGGGGAAAATTTGAAACAGTAGGAAGAAGGGACAGAGGTGTATTTAGGAACAAGAATGGAGTGAGGAAGTCATTGGCGCCCTAATGAATGTCATACATTCCTTTGCTTTACAGTCACTTTCCGCTAGAGCCTCAGGAGCTGACAACACCAACATTGTTGTTATGGGGGGAGAAAGACCCATACCTGGAGAGTGGACTTGTGGATAGTATTAGCAAACACTTTGTGCCTGGTCGCCTGCTGTCCTATGTTCTACCTGATGCTGGCCACTGGATCCCCCAGGCACAACCAGAGCAGATGCACCACTACATGTGGGCCTTTTTAAGGAGGTTCAAGGTGTAGTCATGACTCTTCAGATATGAGCATTCTGGTTTTCTGCTCCCACCAAGGCCCACTCAGGACAAGGGAAGAAATGGAACAGTACTTGAAATAAGCCAGCTTTTGACTGGAATGTGGAAGCATCCTCCCTCTCCAACTCCTGTGGTTTATACTCTTTTCCACATTTCCCTAGAGATGCCCAACCTAGTCATCCCTACCCCCAATACTTACATTGTCCTTCCTCTCTGTCCCCTCAATTCCTGGCTGGCCCCAGTTGAGTTCCTATTAAATTCTCAGAGAAAGGATCCTCTGTGGAAAGAAAGGGGTACTGTAGCTGTGATGTGTGCACAGAAATAAATCTCCCATTACCTGCCCTGCTATGCCTTTTTCCTTCTGTCTGGGGCCTCAGCTCAAGGACAGTTTGGGATTAGGGGCAGGGGCTCTCCCCAATGCCTCTACCTTGCTCTTCAAGACAATGAGAAACCTGCTTCTCTCTGGAGCTTCTTTGGGGTGCCCATTGTCCTAGGTACTTAGGTTTATTCTGCTTGGCCCTCCCCTGTACCTTTCCTTGTCCTTGTTTCTTAGGACTTTTGCTTTTCAGTGTGGCAAGAAAAACAGACCAGGGATCAGGAGTATTGGAAGAAGGGCCCTTAAGAACTCCCCCTCCCACAAGTATCTGGAATGATAATAGAAAACCACATATGGAAGAGTGGACTATGGAGTAGGGTAGAGAAAAGGATAGATCAATGTCAGAGACAAGTGAATTGAAACCACATGGGGCCCTTGGTCACTGTGATTATGTCATTTACCATGCAATTTAAAAGTTCAAAATGGAGCTCATTTGAGTTTCCCCAAATCAGCCCTTTTCTGGCTAGGGAATGACAAGAGCCAGTTGGAAGGAAGAAGTTAAAGGGGGTATCTGAGACATCTGAAAGAGGAGCATTGGAATGATGGTCAGGTGACAGAACAGGGCTAGAAAGTAACGAAATGACCACAAAAAGTATCTGAGCTTCAAAGAGAAGAAAAGTCAAGCGGGGAATATAGAAGTTATCTGAAATTCCGGCTTGAGAACTTAACCCAGAAAAGAGTATGGAACAGCTCCTGTATCTATTGGGTCTTGACAGAAAAGTGCTGTTTTACAGTGAAGGGCAGCTGAGGTAAGGTTCTCATCATGAAAATCGTATTATAGACCTACCACAATAAATTTAGCCTCACTTAGGCAGCCACACAGGAAACGGGTGTGGCGAATATTTGCAATTAGAGCTTTGAAGACTGCCAACAAAAGTGTCAAAGGATTTGAAGATCTTGCTTCAAACCACTGTGGAAGACAGGATTTGTGCATCGATCTGAAGAAAGTGCACAGTGTTTAGGGTTATACTAGTACCAAGGAGCCATATATGTTTCTACAAAATAATACAAATTGTTCTATGTCCTAGAGAAGATGAAAAGGCTGGAGGAAAGCATCGCCACTCTCCAAGTTTCAGGAAGAATAAAGTCTTCCTTGAAAGAATGGAAGAAATACTTCCAAGAAGAAACACAAAGGAATACCAGTGATCTTCAAAAAGTCAGGGTGGAGGAATGATAGAAGACAAGGGTCATGGTGATTGGCACCTCTTCCCAGAGAGGGGACAAGCTGGGCTGTCTCAGGAGGAAGCTGCTTCTTGTGCTCCAGGTGATTGGTACCATCTGGGGAGAGCTTTTCCAGGAATTGTGCCTGATAAATATCTTCTTGGAGGGCTAAGGCAACTAGTTATCCTCTTTACATAAACAGTGGAGAAGTCTGCAGTCTTCATGGAGTGTTCTAAGATGGGGCAGCCCTGGTGGCCAATTACCCACTCCTGACAGGTTATTGGGGAATAAATAATAGCTTAACAGTGAACCTGAAAGGCATTCCTAAAGATTGTGTAGTCCCATATAGGAAAATTAAGACTCTAAGGGCACAGGTTGTATCTTCATCACAGTTGCCAAGGGATCAGTATTGGAGCAGCAGAGGTGCTCCCTTGTCTTTCGCAACCTGGAAGTGAGTCCCACCATCTCTTGCTTATTTCCAGAATCATGGATGCCACTGTCATTGTCTCAGATGGAGTGATTAAGGTGTTCAGTGACTTGAGGGTACACAAGTCTTCAATGCCAGAGAAAGTTTAAAAAAAAGTGCAAGAAAGACAACATCGTGCCAGAGAAGGGTCAAGAAGGCCCTTGTAGTTAATTGATGTGAGACAAACTGCATTAATGCACTTTTGTCGAGATTCTGCCAAATAAGGTCTATCATTATATACTTTATGATACCATTTGTGAGACCAAGGAAAATAAGAAAGAGGCCCTGGTGTTCATCTTCTGGGCCCCTGAGTAGAATCAACTATTTATTCTTAAGTTTTTAATTGCAATCCTAAGATTGGGGCTTCTGAAGGTCCTGGTCCTAGGAGACACACAGCTATTTAAGAAAATGGAATCTGAGAATGAAATTTTAATTCCTTTATCATGGTTTAAACTATAGGAAGGATGGTCTACTCACCAGGAATGGGAGTACAACTAACATTAATAGAAAATATTTTTGGCCAGGGTATTGTGAATCTCACCCAGATAGCTTTAAACTAAAAGCAGATAAGGGGGAGAAAACTTCATGCATATTTCAAGCCAGCAATGAGACCCATTGGGGCCCTCAATGACAATATATAAATGTAAAAAGTATGGATAATAGTCATGACTATAATGTGACTCTAAGAAGAGTGTACTGATACTAAAGTAACAGAATAGTCTAAATAGCATTAAATATTAAGAATGTGTTTGTGTAAAGGAGTCTAGGAATTCAAGTCAGTAAATCATACTGGAATGGACTTAGGTGGTAATTAGTGAAAGAAAAATTGAGACTTAGGAGTATACTACAAACCACCTGGACAAAAGGAAAAAGTTTTGGAAACAAAAGCCTAGCAGTAAAGCCTGGTATAGTAATAGGAGACTTCAAGTCTGGACATCTGTTGAAGCTCTCTGCCAAAAACAGTGTTATACATTCTTGACTTTAATGGTGATAATTTCGTTCTTGAAAAGATGGGGGAAGTAGGAACTACTTTTCCAGAGCCAGTTCTGGCCAGCAAGGAGGAATAGGTTTTTTAAAGTGGAAATGTAACTTGAGAGAGCAAGTAACCACCTTGGAATTTATGATAAGGAAGGGAAGCTAATGCCTATAATTTTATATATATATATATAAAGTTTGAGAAGGGTGAGTTTTCAGAAAAAGGAAAGGTAGAAACCAATGTTAAATTCTACAAAGGAATTTAGCTTAAGAGAAGTAAGTTCTGATGACAAAGAATTCTCTTGATGAGGAGGGAAAAGCTGTGGGAGGAGGGATATTAAAGAAACCTTTATATGAATAAATGAATGAAAAGAGCATTAAGTCCTTGCTATGTTAAGGCAGTGGGCTAAACACTAACTATAAAAAGAGCATATGGTTCTACAGAGCTCATTGACCAACTTGGATTTTTAGGAGACACAAAATCAAAGCAAGGACAAATAACTGGGGCGGGGGGGAGAGTGGCACAGTCCCATAAGGATGTTAGGAGCTGAAAACCCCCAGAAAGAGCTGAGGTTAGTAATAAGCGGTAGTCATCCATCTTAGGCAGATTCTCAAATGTCACCATTTCTGTAATAAGCTGTTTTTGTCATCAGACAACTGAATCGCTGCACCTAGACCCTAACACCTCAGTCCTCAGATACATTGGGAGCTGAAGTGTTTGTTTTTCAGCACTTAAGGCAATGACATCACAGTGAGCAGCTGAACCAGATCAAGTATACACGAAGGAAATCTGTGCTGAAGCAGCACAGTCTGGAAAACTCTGAAGCTTCTTTTTACAAGATACCTCCAAGGAGGGGGAAGAAAGAAAGGGAAGAGTTGTTCATGATATTAATATCCAAATAAGACGCAAAACAATCAGTAACTCCCCATTCTGAATGCTGGCTATTTTGTGCTAATCTATAAATATATAAATTTGAGGAGGCAGACATTAATATTCAGTGACCCTCTTATTAATGCCAAAATACTTGTTTTTGTCCAGAGTAGGGCATTCATTTGGATTGTCATGAGCTTTGATTAGCTCATTAGAAATTGTTTTGAGACAGGCACTGCAGAAAGACAATTAGATGGGCCCAAAATTGGATGAAGAGATTGTTGGTTCTGAAAAATTGTGCAGTGTTTTCAGTAATTCATACGGATTTGGGGCACAACAAAATCCACACTTATTTTTTTCAAATACAAATGTTCTGGTGATGCTGCATGGTTGTGAAACACTCCCTACTTTCTGGGGAGTCCGACAATGCAACGTGTACCGTTAAAATACCAGGAAAGGGGTGTGTCCAAGATGACAGAATAGATATGTAGCAAGATTCTTGCGCCCCTTATCCCAATTAAAAAAACGCAAGCAAGAAAAAACAAGCCTGAATCCAGATTGGGAAATTAAATAACATTTCTCACCCAGGTTGGCATAAGGAGATGGGTCTGCAGACATTGGGAATGGTGGTATAACCAGGAGCACATCTGCAGAACAGGGAGAGGCTATGCACCAGGGCAAGATCCAGGGGCCTGAACTTCTGTGGGATGATGCAGGATCAGATGCCAAATGGCAGCTCTTTTGATCATTATCCTGTTCCTGGTCATCTAGGGTGATTCACGCAAGGAGGGGATTTGTACCTAGGTGGTGACATTCTAGGGTATGGAGCAATTGTGGACCCACGTCTCTGTACTGAGCAAGGAACAAGTTCAGGAGCAGGTAACAGCTGTGTGTGGTTTGAGGTTGGAGGGCATGTCTCTATTCCACATTCTAACCCAGTCTGAAGTCTTCAGAGAAATAACCAGAGCAGTCATCCTAGACCAAAAGAAACCTTATAGTTTTGTCAAATCAACTAGAAAGGTTTCCCAGCTGGCTAATAGTGGTTGAGTGCAGCAATAGTCTACTGAAATTCTAAATGGGGAAAGTCCACTGGCCTATTGTTCCGACCCAAGCTGAAATGAACTTGTAGAACTCAGTCCAAGATGGATTTTTTTTTTTTAAGGCATTACCCAAGCAACAAATTCCCTGAAAATATAGACCAAAAAGAAACTAATGATTTTATTTGACGGCCAAAAAAAAAATACTAAAGTTGAAGGACTGGGGAAAATACTTTGCCCTAGGATATCAGACTAGTTTGCAAACACTGAAAACTTCCAAGTCACCAGGTTGAGCTTTCCTCGAGATCTTGAAACACGACACTCAGTACTCTTTCAGACTTGACATTATGACCAGCCTAGCATTTCCTCCAGAAATATGCAGAGCCTGACCCTACATCAAATCTGAAGTCAGAAAGCAGACTGACCTTTTTGTAAAAACAAAAAACAACCACCACCATATTATGGGACATGACAACCCTTGAAGAAGAAAACTCCAAAACATTTATAAGCAAAGCCTCAAAGAAAAACAGGTCGAGCACAAATTCAACTAGGATTCTTGAAAGAGATGAAGCAACAGTTCTTAAAAAGTGTAAAATTTTTTTTATAAATGAAAGGAGAACTCTAGGGGAGTCAGGGAAGAAAGAATTTAAAAGTGAGTTAACATTGGCACAAGAGATTTTTTTTTAATACATTGCTCAAGCAATAAACTCCCTGAAAATAAAAATGGACTAAATAGAAGCTAATGATTTTATTCAACAACAACAATGACAAAGTTGAAGTACTGGAGGGGAAAAATAGAAGAAAACTTAAAAGTATAGCAAAAACTGACCTGGAGAAGAGAAAATTTAAGAATAATTGGATTAGTTGGGGAGACAGCAGAATAAGGCAAGAAATTATCTGACTCTCTCAAACTCCCCTCCAGATAAAGATGTCTCACATTGAATTTTTCAGCAGCAAAAATAATAAAAAAGATGGGGTAAAGCAGTGTGCAGCCTAAGATAACTTAGGAAAGTGTTAGGAAAGATCTGACCAATGGGATTGTGATCTGTCCAGGAATGAAATGCATATATCAACCAACAGCAAATCTTGGGGGCATCTGTGTTGGCTACTGCTTAAAGGAATTTGACCCCACATATTGGTATGGGGGGGGGGTGTCCTGGTGGCTGATAAGGAGATTGTAGGGCACTCTCCTGGCACTAGGTACTGTACCTGAAGAGGATGTGGTTACAGGGAGGATCAAGTGTGGTCACTGAGGGGCAGGGTGCTGTTCACAGTTTTGGAATAGAGAGTACTAATTGTGGACACTTGCAGGAGAGCAGAGGCCCTGGTTTTGGTTTCAGGGCAGAGAGCGGTGAACTGACACTTGTAGCTAGAAGAACCAAGGCTGGTGATGCAGCATTTACAGATCACAGTGAGGAGGGGGCACTTGTAGTGGCAGTGGTGTGGCACCCCGGTCATGGCTTAGGGGTGGAGAGGAATACTTGAGGTCACGCATAACCAAGGTGTAAGTCAGAAGAGCAGTGTGAGTACACCTGACTTTGGATCATAACACCTTGGGAGAATAAAAAAGTCATAGAGCTCTGAAAATAACAATGCAAAAAACCTGAAGCCTAGGATACTATACCCCACACCACAGGAGAAGAATGTGGCCCCAGTCAAAAAGTTAACAAGCCAAGAAATGGACCGTTTAAAAAAAAAGGTGAGTAAGCAACAGAAAAATAACCTGATGCAGATAGTTACTATGGTGATAGACAATCAGGGTTCTAACTTAGATAGAAAAAGACAGTGAAATCACAATAGCTACTTGTAAAGCTGTAAAGAAAAATGTAAAATGGTCACAAGCCCAAAAAGAATTCTTGGAAGAGTTTAAAAAGAACACCAAAAATCAAATTAAGAAAGGTAGAGGAAAAATTTAGAATAAAAATATTTGCAAGAAAATTATGAAAAGAAAGTCTACTGGGAAAAGAGGTCCAAAAACTCACTCAAGAAAATGACTTCTTAGAAATTAGAATTGGGCAAGGGGAAGATAAGACATTAAGAAATAAAATCAAAAGAATGAAAAAATATGAAATATCTCACTGGAAAAATAACAAAAACAGCAGGACATTAAACCCATATAAATCACCAACATTTGTATATATTGCCGACAAAGCTCTGTAAGAAGAGATAGATAAAAAGAAGTAGTTCGTTGAAAATAACTAGGTAATATAAAATACCTGCCAGGACAAACCCAGGAACTATATAAATAGAATTATAAAAACTTTTTATACAAATGAAATCTGATTTTAATAATTGGAAAAATGTTAATTGTTCATGGGTACATCAAGCCAATATAATAAAAATGGCAGTTCTACCTAAACTAATTACTTATTCAGTACATTCCAATTAAATTACCAAAAAATTATCTTGAGCTAGAAAAAAAAGAAAATCGATTTGGAAGAATAAAAGATCAAGAATACCAAAAGTTTTTAGGTAAGTCCACTTTTTTGTTTCTTTAATTTTTTGGTTACATTTTGAGTTCTGAGTTGTCTACTTCCCAACCCTGCATTAGAGAAGGCCAACACTTGATAGAGATATATGTGAAACAATACAATACATACTTCATACATCAGCTCTTTCTCTGGAGATGGGGGTAGCATTTATAACCACAGATGATTTAATGATCAGATTACTCAGAATAGCTTAGTCATTCTCAGTTTCTTAAACAGTATTACTGTATATACAACATTCTCTTGGTTCTGCTTGTTTCACTCAACATTTCATGCAAGTCTTTCCATGTTTTTTCTCAAACCAAGCTGCTTGTCATTTTTTACAGGACAGTAGTATTTCATCAAAATCATACACAGCAAAACTTGTTCAGCCATTCCCTAATTGATAAGCATCCTCTCAATTTCCAATTCTTTGTCACCACAAAAAGAGCTGCTATAAACATTTTAGAACATGTGGGTTCTTTTCCTTTTCCCCTGATCACTTTGGGAAACACCTAATTGTGGTATTGCTGAGACAACAGGTAGGCATAATTTTATAACTCTTTGGGCATAATTCAAAATTGCTCTCCAAAAATGGATGGATCCGTTCACAATTCCACCAACAGTGTATTAGTGTCTCAATTTTTACACATACTCTCTAACATTTGGCATTCTAATGTGGGGAAACGTGTCCCTTCTGAACTCTCATCACCAGGGATCACTGTCTAATTAGAAGACCTGGGAGTATATCTTGAGATCTTAAATTTACTCTTTTTTTGGTCTTTCAACTTTGTTTTAATATTTCTTGCTGTTTAATAAAGTCATTTGCTTCTGTCTGGAAAGGAAGGAGAAGAAGAATACACTAGGGTAGAAAGGGAAAGAAAGATTAAGAAAACATCTCACATAATCAGAAATGAGAAGATAGTGTAGGGAGAGCAGCTAACACTCATCTGAACTGGTCAGAGGAGGGGAAAATACACATATACAGAGAAGGGTACAGAAATATGTTTCACCCACCAGGGAAATGGGTGAGGGGAAAGGGAGGATGAATTAGAGGGAGGATAGATTAATGGAGGGCCTTTCCCTAAGCAAAACAAACTCTTAAGAATGTACAAAAATATAGCTCTTTTTGAGGTGGCAAAGAATGAGATTATGGGATACTCACAATTTGGGGAATGACTTCATTCTTTGGTATATAAATGTGTGATAGAAAATTATTGTGCTGTAAGAAATGATAAAGGGATGGTTTCAGAGAAACCTGGAAAGAATTGTATGAACTAATGCAAAAAAAAGAAAAAGTGAATAGAACCAGGAAAAATAATATACGATATATATATAGTAAAGACAACTTGGAAAGATTTAGGAACTCTGATCAGTGTAATGACTAATAATGATTCCAGAGAACTAATAAGGAAACATGCTACCAACCTCATAATAGACGAAAGACTTGGAGTATAAAATGAGAGATAATTTTTCTTTCGGACATGAACAATATTGACATTTGTTTTGCTCGACTATTAATGGGTTTTCTTCCTTTTTCAATGTCAGGGAGAGAGGGAGAACAGAAAGGAGAAGTTATCTTTTTTGCTAACTGAAAAAAGTAAATTTTAATCTAAAACTTTTTTAAAGAAAAAATAAAGGGCCTTACAAATTTGCAAATAACTCTTATTAAATACCAATCCTCATTTGAAAAAAGAATGATGAACTGAATAAAATAAGGACAAAAGCTGGATTCAAATAACCAAATTCATAAGTATGAAATTATGGTAGCATGGTTACATTGTCGTTCATGTGGGGGGAAAAATGAAGGGGTGGGTGGGAGTTTGAACTACAAGCTCAAAACGAGTCAATTTATGATATGACATTGTGAACCATTAGATTATGAGCTCCTTGAAGGCAAGGACTGTCTTGTGTCTCTTTGTATCCCAGAGCTTAGCACATAAAGCTGATTGATTCACTGATTTGGAGCCCCCTACTACACAAATTCTTAAAGATAGTTATTAAGCCGATCAACAATCTTGTGAGAAATGCTCAAAATTACTAATAGTAAATTTAAAAATTGTAAACAAAAACCATGTTTAGCACCTCAAACCCATACCATTTGTCCAAGATAATAAAGGATAGCAATGGTCAATGTTGGAGAGATTGTAGGAAATATACTTTTATTAGTATTGTAAATTGATCCAGTGGTTCAGGAAGGTAATTTGGAAATAATGTGAAAAGTACCCAGTAATCTATTGGATGTATTCCCCAATGAGACTTTTAAAAAAATAGGTCTCATATGTACCAGAATATTCCTAACAGCACTTTTGTGATTTAAAAAAACAAAGACAGGGGTGGCTAGGTGGCACAGTGAATAGAGCACCAGCCCTGGAGTCAGGAGGACCTGAGTTCAAATCCAGCCTCAGACACAACACAAAAAACTAGCCATGTGACCTTGGGCAAGTCACTTAACCCCAATTGCCCTCCAAAAAGCAAAAAAAAAAAAAAAAAGGCAAAATTGAGTAAACAAAATGGTTGCCTGTAGTTTGGGAAAGAGCTGAACACATGATAGGAGATTAATAGAATGTTATTGTGCCATAAGAAAAAAAAGACCATATAAACATTTAAAGACTTTTATGATGCAGAGCAAGGATAGAACTAGAACACAGTGACTTCAGTAGCACAAATCAGTCCTACACAACATACAGACTGCACCACTTGTGCCCCATGAAAGTATTTCAGGAAGCCTGTGAAAAATGCAAAATAAAATGCAAATAAATGAGGATGCAAATAAAAGCAGCACTAAATGGCAACTGAACTCACACTAATTGGTGACTAATGACTAATTTTGATTCCAGAGACCAGATAATGCAACACTCTTCCCTTATCACAGAGAGATGGTGAGCTACAAATTTTGAATAATGTGTCAACTGTAGACAGGTGGCACAGTGTAGAGCTAAGCCTAAAGTCAGGAAGACCTGAGTTTAAATGTGGCCTCTGATACTTAAATAGTAGAGTGGCACCAGTCAAGTTACAACTTCTCTAAGCCTCAGTTTCCTCATCTGTCAAGTGAGGATAATACTAGCACCTACCTCACAGGACTGTTGTGAGGATCAAACTAGTACTTTGCAAACCTTAAAGCACTATATAAAATGCTTGCTATTATTAATCTTGTTATTGTTATATAATTTAACCTGCCGAGGTGTAATGCTAATCACAGCTGGCTACACCTGAGGACTGCTGCTGCTGTGAATAATTTCAAGGGTCTAATCACATAGTATAATGAACTCTATTCAGCAATAAACTAAACATTGTTCAATAAAGCATACCATTCATAGCAACATCCTTAGGCAAAACATAATAACTAATACATATAACATTCATTATGTTATATGGCACATAGCATATATCATTGCATTCAGCAGCATTCCCCAAAATACTTGTTTACACAATCAGGGGGTCCCAGGCTGGGGTCTTCCCTAGCACAACACATCCTTAAAGGATAGCAGAAAATACCACACTATCCACCCCAGGTCACTGTAAGAACAATCTCCTTAATCGATACCAAGTGTCCAAATCCTCTTTCATCTTGTTTTTTGTTTTGCTTTTTGGAGGGCAATTGGGGTTAAGTGACTTGTCCAAGGTCACACGGCTCATTTTTGTATTAAGGGTCAGGCCAGATTTGAACTCAGGTCCTCCTGACTCCAGTGCCAATGCTCTATTTACTGTGCCACCTAGTCGCCCCTGTCCTCTTTCATCTTAACTCAAGGTTGACTTCCAAGTCCCATAGCTCTTCCTCAGTGGGCTGACCACTCCACTCTCTCCTGGATTCACATGTAAGCAGCTCATCCCTCCTGCTCCAGGTCTCAGCTCATGAAGACTTCTTCAAGCTCTTCCAGCTCCTACCCAACTGCAGGCTTCAGGGGTTCCTGCCTGCAACTTCTGCCTCTAGGAAAGCAAAGCTTAACAGGGCAACAGCACACACTACCAACACCACCATCTCAATTCACCTCCAAAGTCCAGAGTCTGTGTTAATATCTCAGTTCACTTTAACAGCTCTTAAAAGGGGCTTTAAGCTAGGCCTTGTTCCCATGAGCAGGTTTCTTCCCTACAGCTCTACAGTTCAGAAACTCCTTCAAGTCTCTGTCATCAAAGGTCTCTCCACTCAAAAGTTTCCATTCAGCTTTCAAAAGTCTCCTACCAGCTCTTAGAGGTCTCTTCTATTCATTTTCTTCTTCTCAATGCCGATTCATCCTCTACCTGGCTCCCTTAGTATCTGCTCTTTCACACCACTGGCTCTCTTTATATACAGTTCTAGACAGCATTGGCTAAAATTCACTACCCATATCGGATTGGCTAAAACTCAAAATCCATGTCTGGTTGGCTAGAAAATGCACATACAAGTCTCTGATTGGCTAGAATTCAATCCAGCAAAAAATCCCACTTTGCTTGCTGTTACACCAAGTCAAATAATTTCTTCAAGGTCAAAAAGATAAATGGAGCTAGAATTTTAACTTTGGCTGTCTGATCTCAATGCCAGCATTCTTTCTATTCCACCAGAATGCCTCAAGTTTTCAGAAGAAAGGCAAATGATTAAAAGACTCTGAAGAATGCTCCCAGTCACTACTCTTAAATGAATGAAAAGGACTCAGCTTTCACTTCACACCTGAAAAATTGGCAAAGATTCTAAAAGGTAAAATTGGAGAGGTTGTGGCAAGGCAAGCATACTAATGCACAATGTTGGTGGAGCTGTGAATTGTCTTTTCTGGAAAACAGTTTGGAATGTTGCAATAAAGGATATTAAACTTTTCATACTTTTTGACACAGCAGTCCCACCACTGAGTATATAACCAAAAAGGTCACATAATAGCATTTTTTTTTGGCAGCAAAAAAAAATCATCAAAACATAGTGAATACTTACTGATTATGGCTTGACAAATTGTGGTATATGAATGTAATGGAATGTTAATGTGCCATAAGAACAAATATGGAGAGAGGATTCTGGAAAATGGTGGAATAGGGCAAAAAACTTTTGGCTCTTCAATATTCCTCCACAAAAAAAGAACACCTCAGAGTGAACATAGAACAACAAAAATGAACAGGAGTCACAGTTAACAGTTGTCCTCCAAAGACAACTTGAGAAGACCCCAAAAAAGATTCAAACAGGAGGGGTGGAGGTTTGGCCTGAGTAAAGTGCAAAGACCTCCAGGCTGACTGCAGAATTAACAAACAACAAATCCTGAGGGCAACAGGATTGGGAGGTAGCCTCAGACTCAGGAACTTTCACCTCAGGGACAGTGTGGGGGTCAGAAGGTTAAGTAGGGAAAGATCAAAAGATTTTCCACTGTTGAAAGATGCAAGTACAGCTGTGCTGACCTGATGCAGTCCTGGCTTCAGTTGCATGGGAGAAAGAACTACAATACACCTGGTGGGTGCAATAGGAGAGGGGCAGGGACCTTGCTGTCTGTGGGCACTCACAGAACATCAGTGCCTCTGGTTTCAGTTCCGTGACAGAGGACAATTGAAATTTTCAACTACCAGAGGGACTGCAGGGAGTAAGAGCCTTTACTGGACAGCATGGCTGGGAGGTCCTAGCCATGGCTTAGAGGTAGAGAGGAGTGTCCAAGCTTGGGCCCTGGGACAGAGCTCAGAAAATAACAGTAAGAAGGACCTGAGGCTTGGGGTATCATTCCCCACACCTCATGGTCAGAACTTGATCATAATAATAGCTGCTAAAAACAAAATTTAAAAGAGTAAACAAAGGAGAAAGAACCCAACCATAGATAACTATTATAAGGATAGAGAAGATGGGTTCGTATTCAGAGGAAGAGTAAAAAAAACCTCCTTTTGTGGCAGCTAGGTGGCACAGTGAATAGAGCACTGGCCCTGAAGTCAGGAGGACCTGGGTTTGGATCTGGCCTCAGACACTTAACACAAAAAGTAGCCATGTGACCTTGGGCAAGTCACTTAACCCCAGTTGCCCTCCACAAAGAAAATAAATTTTTTAAAAATCTTTTTCAATGAGAAATGTCAAATGGAAGAACTTTAAAAGGACTTTAAAAATCAAATAAGAGAAATCGAGGAAAAATTAGGAAAAAATAAGAGTAGTCCAATAAAATTATGAAAATAAAGTCAACCAACTGGAAATAAAGAATCAAGAATTTAAGGAAGAAAATAATTCTTTGAAAATTAGAATTGGGCAAGGAGAAGCTAATGACACAAGACACCAAGAAATAATAAAATCAAAAGAATGAAAAAATAGAAGAGAATTTTAAACATCTCATCAGAAAAACAACTAATCTGGGGAGTAGATGAAGGAGACAATATAAGAATAGTTGGACTACTTGAAAAATACAATAAAAAAAGAATCTTGATATATTATTACAAGAAATTATCAAAGGAAAATGCCCTTCGGTTCTAGAACAAGAAAGCAAAGCAGAAATAGAAAAAGATCCACTGATCACCACTTGAAAGAGATACCAGGAGGAAAACTTACAGGAATGTCATAGACAAGTTTCAAAGCTCTCAGGTTAAAGAGAAAATACTTCAAGCACCAAGAGAAAAAAGCAACAATTTAGATATCATGGAAACAAAACCTAGTAGCTACTACACTGAAGGACCATAGGTCTTGGAATACTGTATTTCATAGAGCAAAAAAAGGTGAGGTTAATCCAGCCTCAGACACTTAATACAAAAATAGCCATGTGACCTTGGGCAAGTCACTTAACCCCAATTGCTCTGCCTTCCCCCTCCAAAAAGCAAAAAAAAAGAAAGGTGAGGTTATGACCAAGGGTAATTTACCCAGCAAAGTTTAAGTATAATCCTGAATTGGGCGGGGGGGGGGGGGGAGGGGGGAGGGGGGGAAGGGAATATAAAAAAAGAAAAAACTCTAAGAGATTTTGGTCCACAAAAAAAAAAAAAAGCAGAACTTAATGGAAAATTTGAGGTAAAATCCAAGAGAAATATAGGGTAAACATTATAAGACAATTATAAGGCACTCAATGAGGTCGAATTGTTTTATTTCTAATATATAAAAATGTCAGTATGTTTATGGTTGTCATCATTATTTGGGTAGTTTGAAAGAAAGGTTTGGGCTGAGCTGTGTGTGTTGGTGTGAGACTAAAAATATATATAAAACTGTTGGGAGAGATAGAAAAGAATAATTGTTTCATACAAATGAGGCATGAAAGGAAGAATTGATACAAATGATGAGCAGGTGGGGGGAGAGGAAGCGAATGGTGCTGGAACCTTGCTGTCATAAAAAATGGGTTAAAGAGGGAACAACATATAAATCTAGAAGGGCATAAAATTTTCTGAATTTAGAAAGAAATAAGAGGGCAAAGGTATAGGGTGGAGAGAGAAGATAATGGAGGGACTCTTCAAGCAGTGGGTAGGTTAAGGAAAAGGATGAAAAGGTATCAGGTAATATTAGAGAAGTGAGAAGGGATAAATCAAACAGAGTGAGAAGGATAGTGAGGAAAAAATAAGAAAGAGGGAAATACACAAGTAATTTTAGCTTAGAATGTCAATGGGCTGAATTTACCCATAAAATGGAAATAGATTAAAAATTTGAATTCAACAACATGTTGCTTTCAGGAAACAATAAGAACTAGAGAGACACACAAAGATAAAATAAAGGTCTGGAGTAGAATTTATTATGTAGAAAGAGTAATCATATCACATAAAGTGGACTTAAAAGAGAAAAATAGGGAAACTACACTACATGTCACCAATATTATTCAGTATTGTTGTGGGCCATTTAAAATAACTAGATGGGAGGTGGGGGGGGGGGACTAAGTGGTGCAGTGAGTAGAGTGCCAGCCCTGGAGTCAGGAGGACCTGAGTTTGGTCCGGCCTCAGACACTCAACACAAAAAAGCTAGCCATGTGACCTTGGATAAGTTACTTAACCCCAATTGCCCTCCAAAAAGCAAAAATAAAATAAAATAACTCGACAGTATTAAAGTACCTGAGAGTATACTTGCCAGAAACACACACAGGAAATACATGAACATAAACATAAGACATTTTCATGCAAATAAAGCCAGACAAATAATTAGAATAATATTCATTGTTCATGGGTAGGTAAAGTCAATATGATAAAAAAAAATGTCAATTTTACCTAACTAATCTATTTATTTAATGCCATCCCAATTAAATTACTAAAAAAATTATTTTATTGAGTCAGGAAAAATTATTTTAAAAGTTCATTTGGAAGAACAGAAGGTTATCAATTTCAAAGAAACTAGGGAGAAAAGATGTAAAGACAGGAGATTCAGCAGGATCAGACCTTAAACTATATTATAAAGCAAAGGCATTGTAGAAGTGTAAAATGGATAATTTCTATTATTTTAAATTAAAATTTTCTAGTACAAATAAAACCAATGTAGCCAAGAACAGAAGAAATGCAGAAAATGGGGGAAGCTTTAATAGACTCTCAGATAGGCTGTGATTGTGTTGGAATACTGCTGTGGTGTAGGAAATGTTAACCTAGTTGATTTAGAAAAACATGGAAAGACTTGGAGCTGTGAAGGAAGATTCTATCTACCTTCAGAGAAAGAGATGACAAATAGAAATATGCATATTATGATGTCACATATGTATGTTTATAGATATCTATGTGTGTATATATATATATGCTTAATTATAATATTATATAGATTTTTTGACATGGAAATTTATTTTATATTGAAACCTCTCATGTTCTGCTGCGTACACAGAAATATTCTTTTTTTTCCTTTTCTCATTTCATATTTAATTTTAAAATGAATAAAATATTTACCAAAAAAAGAAAGAACAAATTTGAGGAATTTAAAAAAAACAACTTTGAAGACTCAAGTTGATACAGAGGGTAGTGAACAGGAACAGAAGAACCATTTATACACTGCCAATAACACTATAAATAAAAACAATTTTGAAGACTTAGGAACCTTGATGAGTGCAATGACCTCCCACAATTTCAAAGGACTGCTGATGAAACAAGCCACTGAGCTCCTAACAGAGCTGAGAGACTCAAGTTACAGGATGAGACATACATTTCTGGACACAATCAATGTAGGGATTTGTTTTGCTTGACTATGTATGTATGTATATTTGTTATAAGGATTTTATCTTTTTTTCTTTCCTTCTTTGTTCCTTCCTTTCTTCATTTCTATCTTTTTCTTCCTCTCTTCCTTCCTTCCTTCCTTCCTTCCTTTCTTTCTTTCTTGCTTTCTTTATTTCTTCCTTCCTTCCTTCCTTCCTTCCTTCCTTAAGATCACTAGTGTGTGAAGTGGGAAAGGGAGAGAGGGAATAGAACTCGGGTTATTAAAAAAAGAGGAATATTGAAGGATGTCCTAAAAACTTTAATAGCTTAAAATGGCATCAAGACTTTTGCAATATTCTGTATTTTTATAAAGCACAGAAGAGAATAAAAGGACAGAAGGAAACACAAACAAGCAAGACAGCTTTGAATGTTAATGTTTCATTTAGTACTTATTTTAAAGTTGTATGTAATAGAGACTTTCAATTTCATGTGTAATCTTTTTCCTTTCTACTCTATTATGTAAGTGCTTGTTTTATTTGGTGTTTGTTAAGTTCAGAATAAAAATATAAAATAAAAATTTTTTTAAGTTGCCTGGGCATTGAGAGGTTAAGTAATTTGTTCATGGTCACACAGCTAGTATGTATTAGAGGCAAGACTTGAACCCACATGTATCATGGCTCTCAACACCCTCTATCCATTGCATCTCACTGCCTTTCTTCCTAGTAATTAGAACAATCCAAAAGAATAATGAATTGCCTCAGAACAAGTGGTTTAACTCACCTTCACTGGAGGTCTTCAAGCAGAGGCCAGGTGATCACCTACTTACCAGTGATATGGTAGAAATTTTTTTTGAGTAAATATGGATTAGAGAGGATAGCCTTTGAGGTTCTTTCCAGTGCTAAGGTTCTAGGGGTGTGAAGACTTATCTTTAGGAGCTTGCCTTCCTATTGCCTGTACTGACTCCAGGTTCCAAGCTATATGTCTTCCCAGTTCTGAACCCACTGTCAACCCCACTACCTCAGATATCAGCCATTCTATAGAACTCAAGTTGGCCCAAGTGGCTTAGCTCCTGGCACTGCTCTGGATATTTTGGGGAGTAGTTAGGGTGGGGAGGGACAAGGAAGCTGTGAGTGTAAAGAGGGAAGACAAGGTCTCAGCAGTTGGGAAAAAGGAATAAGATTCAATCCAATATAGTGGGGACAGGGGGAAATTTCAAAGAGATGATGAGTTATGCTGGTTCTTACACCCAAGACAGACCTTTTTTCCTGCTTAAGATGTTAGAATGGGAGAGTTTGGCCCTGGAGCTTTCCTCAAAGATCCTAGAGTCTGGAAGAGGCTCAGAGATTACTTATTCCAATCCATCCCTGAGATCTCCAGTGATGATGGCAAATCTTCTTTTTGTCTTTTTAAGTCCTTGAGCATAAAAAAAAGGCATTTCAATATACAAAGAACAGAAACATGGTTGTATGAGAAAGAATTAACTTCTGGTACCTAGTTTGAAGCTTTTAAATACACTTTTAAAAGTGTATATTAAATTTATCAGAGTAATAACAAAATTATTCTGCTTGTCTCTGTCCCCTTCTAGACTTCCTTGTCTTTTCTGTGTTTTTTTTTTAATGTTTCACTGGAACCAAAATAGCAAAGTAGAGAAGCACACAGCTAAGCTCTCTCAAATTCCCCTTCAAACAACTCTAAAATAACACCTCAAATCAGATTTTGGAATGGCAGAACCAACAAAAGTTTGGATGAAACAATTTTCTAACAGGACAGCTTAGGAGGTTGACAGGAAAGGTCTGCCTTACCAGTTTGGTGGTCGAACCTAGAGTGCAATGCAGACCACCATAGCACCAGTAAGCAGGCCTTGGAGGTGGCTGCACTGGCAGTGGCAGCAGCTTTGAGAGTTCTCTACCTACAGATGGTAGGGAGGTGGAAGGAGATTACAGCAGACTCTGCTGGCACTGGGTTCAGGACCCTGTTGCACTGCCCATGTGTAGTTCTGGGTAACAATCACGGGTCTGAAAAGAGCTAAAACACTTGTGGCCACAGGGGATCAAGGACCCTAATTGTGCTTCCAAAGTGGAGAGTAATGCTTGTGGTCATACATGGGGTGTAAGGACCATGGTCTCAATTTGAAGACAGAGGGGAAAACTAGCAATTATGGCTGCAAGAGAGCACAAGGCCAGGGTGGCTACATGGCACAGTGAATAGAGCACCAGCCCTGGAGTCAGGAGGACCTGAATTCAAATCCAGCCTCAGACACTTAACACTAGCCATGTGACCTTGGGCAAGTCACTTAACCCCAATTGCCCTTCCTCCCTCCAAAAAAGAAAAAGCAAAAAAAAATTAAGTAGTGAGAAAGACAGATGCACTGGGAGAAGGGGGAAGGGAAAGGAAGAATGGGGAAAATTATCTCACATAAAAGAAGGACAAGAAGGAAGAGCTTTCACAAGGGAGGGGAAGATTGGGGGGGGGTGTACAATTGCTTAAACCTTACTCTTATTAGAATTGACTCAAAGAGGGAATAACACACACTCAGTTGGGTATAGAAACCCATCTTACCATACAGGAAAATAGAAGGAGAAGGAGATAAGAGAAGGAGAGGGTGACTGACTGAAGGGAGATAGTGGTCAGAAGGAAAACAGACTTTTGAGGAGGGACAGGAGAGAGAGAGAGAGAGAGAGAGAGAGAGAGAGAGAGAGAGAGAGAGAGAGAGAG
>NW_027185782.1:6247763-6255994 GCF_028583685.1 Petaurus breviceps papuanus | reverse complement strand
GGGATGGGGTGAAAGATGAAGGGAAATACACAGTAACCATAACTGTGAAAGTGAATGGGATGAACTCACCCACAAAATGGAAGCAGATAACTGAATGGATTAAAAACCAGAATCCAACAATATGTTGTTTACAATAAACACACTTGAAACAGAGAGACATACAAGGAGTAAAAATAAGGGACTGAAGCAGAATCTATTGTGCTTCAGCTGAGGTTAAAAAAAAAAGCAGACATAGCTATTATGATTTCAGATTAAGCAAAAGCAGAAATATATCTAATTAAAAGAGATAAGTGGGGAAACTACAGTTTGCTAAAAGCTACCATAGACATTAAAGTAATATCAGTACTAAACATACATTCACCAAATGGCATAGCATCCAAATTCTAAAAGGAAAAGTTAAATGAGTTACAGGAGGAAATAGACAGTAAAATTATGCTAGTGGGTGACCTCAACTTTCCCCTCTCAGAGCTAGATAAAAAAGAAGTTAAGGAAGTGAATAGAATTTTATAAAAGTTAGACATGATAGACCTCTAGAGAAAATTGAATGGGATTAGAAAGGAGTATACTTATTCTCAAGTGTATAGGGTATCTTCACAAAAACTGAACAGGTATTAAGTCATAAAAACCTCATAACTAAATGCAGAAAAGCAAAAATATTAAATGCATCCTTTTCAGACCATAATTCAACAAAAATTGTGCTCAATAATGGGTCATTGAAAAATAATTTAAAATTTAATTGGAAACCAAATAATCTAACCCTAAAGAATAAGTGGGTCAAAGAAGAAATCATTTTAAAAAATCAATAATCTCATTAAGGACAATGACAATGAGACAACATACCAAAAGTTATGGGATACGATCAAAGCAGGACTTGGGAGGACATTTATATCTTTTAAATGCATGCATAAATAAAATAGAAAAACTACATTAATGAATTGGGCATGCAACTAAAAAAACTAGGTCAACTACAAATTAAAAACCTCCAATTAAACACCAAATTGAAAATCCTGAAAATCAAAGGAAATATAAAATTGAAAGTAAGAAAACAATTAAATTAGTAAATAAAACTAGGAGCTTTTTTATGGGGGGTGGATGGGGGACAAAATAGATAAGCCATTGGTTAATTTGATTTTTAAAAAGAAAGAAAGCAACCAAATTATCAGTATCAAAAATGAAAAGGGTAAACTCACTAACAATGAAGGTAAAATAAAAACAATTACTAGGAGCTATTTTACCCAACTATATGCCAGTAAATCTGATTATCTAAGTGAAATGGATGAATATTTTTAAAACTATAAATTGCCAAGATTAACAGAGGAGGAAATAGAATACTCATATAACTATCATAGAAAAAGAAATTGAATGAGTCATCAGTGATCTCCCTAAGAAAAATCCTCAGGACCAGACAGATTCACAAGTGAATTGCACCAAACATTTAAAGAACAACTAATTTCAATACTATATAAACTATTTGGAAAAATAAGCAAAGAGAGTCCTACCAGATTCCTTTTATGACACAAATATGGTGTTGATACCTAAACTAGGAAGAGCTAAAACACAGCAAGAAAACTATGGACCAACTTCCCTACTGAATATTGGTGCAAATTTTAAAATAAAATATTAGCAAGGAGATCACAGCAACATGTCACATCATGACCAGGTGGGATTTATACCAAGAATGAGGGGCTGGTTCAATATTAGGAAAAATATCAGCATAATTAACCATATCAGTAACAATACCAATAGAAATCATGATTATCTCAATAGATCCAGAAAAAAATAAAATTTTGACAAAATACAACACTCATTCTTGTTTTAAAAAACACTAGAGAGCATAGTAATAAATTGAGCTTTCCTTAAAATAAGTAATAACTATATAAAACCAATAGCAAGTTTTATCTGCAATGGGAATGAACTAGAAGCCTTCCCAATAAGACCAGGCATGAAGCAAGTATGCCCATTATCACCACTATTATTCAATATTGTTCTAGAAATGCTAGCTATAGCAATAAGAGAAGAAAAGGAAATTAAAAGAATTAGAGTAGGCAATTGGGAACAAAACTATCATTCTTTGGAGACAATATGATGGTATACTTAGAGTATTCTAGAGAATGAACTTTAAAGGTATTTGAAATAATTAACAACTTTAGCAAAGTTGCAGGATATAAAATATACCCACATACAGCATCAATGTTTCTATGTATTACCAACAAACTCCAGCAGGAAGAGATAGAGAGAGAAATTCCATTTAAAATAATTGCAGACAATATAAAATATTTGGGAGTCTACCTGCCAAGACAAATCTAGGAACTATGTGAATGCAATTAAAAAACACTTTTCACCCAAATAAAATCAGATCTAAACAACTGGAGAAATATTAATTGTTCATGTCTAGGCCAAGCCAGTATAATAAAAATGACAATTCCACTCAAATTATTTGTTCAGTGACATACCAATTAAATTACCAGAAAAATTAAAGAAATAGTAACAAAATTTGTCTAGAAAAACAAAAGTTCAAGAATATCAAGGTAATCAGTTAAAGGAAATGTAAAGGAAGGTGGCTTAGCAGTATCAGATCTCAAACTATATTACAAAATGGTAATCAACAAAACAATCTGGTATTGGCTAAGAAAGAGTGGTGGATCGGGGCGGCTAGGTGGTGCAATGAAGTAAAGCACTGGCCCCAGAGTCAGGAGAACCTGGGATCCGACCTCAGACACTCAACACACACACACACACAAAAAGAAAAAAAAAAACTAGCCGTGTAACCTTGGGCAAGTTACTCAACTCCAATTGCCCTCCAAAAGGCAAAAAAAAAAAAAAAGAGAGTGGTGGATCATCAGAATAGATTAGTATACAATACACAGTATGTAAATGATCATAGTAATCTATTGTTTGACAAACCCAAAGGTCCAAGATTTTCGGACAAGAACTCATTGACAACAATTGTGGGGAAAACTAGAAAACACTTTGGCAGAAACTAGGTATAGACCAACATCTCATAACACATACTAAGATTAGGTCCAGACATAAAGGGTGATATCATAAGCAAATCTTGGGAGCATGGAATATTTCACCAGTCAGATCTATGGATAAGGAAAGAATTTATGACCAAACAAGATAGAGAGTGTTATGGGATATAAAATGGATAATTTTGATTACATCAAAATTAAAAGGTTTTGCACAAATAAAACCAATGCAACCAAGATTAGAAGGAAAGCAAAAAATTAGGGGAATTTTTTTATAGCAAGTTCTCTGACAAAGGCCTCATTTTTCAAATATATAGAAATCTGAGTCAAATGTGTAAGAATAAGAGTCATTCCCCAACTGATAAATCATCAAAGAGTATGAACAGGCAGCTTTTGGAAAAAGAAATTAAAGCTATCTGTAGTCATATGAAAAAATTAATCAAACTCATTATTGATTAGAGAAATGCAAATTAAGGCAACTCTGAGATATTACCTTATACCTATCAGATTGGCTAATATGATGAAAAAGGAAAATGATAAATGTTAGAGGGGGTGTGGGGCTATAGTGACACTAATACACTGTTGGTAGAATTGTGAACTGATCCAACCATTCTGAAGAACAATTAGGAACTATACCCAAAGGCTACAAAATTGTGCATTCTCTTTGACTAAGCATTACTGCTACTAGGATCAAAGGAAAAGGAAAAAGAACTATGTGTACAAAAATGCTTATAGCAGTGTGTGTGTGTGTGTGTGTGTGTGTTTGGTGACAAAGAATTGGAAACTGAGGGGATGCCCATCAATTGGGAAATGATCACACAAGTTATGGTGTATTATTGAGATAGAATATTTTTGTGCTATAAGAAATGATGAGCAGGATGCTTTCAGAAAAAACTAGATAGACTTAACATGAACTGATACAAAATGAAATGAGCAGAACCAGGAGTACATTGTACATAGTAACAGCAATCTTGTATGATGATGAATTGTGAATGACTTAGCTATTCTCTGCCATACAATGATCTAAGACAATTCTGAAGGACTTAAGATGAAAAATGCTATCCACCTCCAGAGAAAGAACTGGTAGAGGCTGAATGCAGAGTGAGAAATACTTTTTTTTTACTTTCTTCATTATTCTTGGGGTTTTTTTGGTTTGTTTTCTTTTATAACATGGTTAATATGAAAGTGTTTTGCATGACTGTACATGTATAATATCTATAAAATTGCTTGCCTCTTAAGGAGAGGTAGGGAAGGGGATGAGGGAGAGAATTTGGAACTCAAAATTTTAGAAGATGAAAGTTTTTTGTTTATATATAATTGAAAAAATTTTCAATGTCTTACTGACTTTCTTTTCTTTGTTCCCTTTTCTCCATCACTATCACTAACCGTCCACGCCCACCATTGAATAGAAGCCCTCTCTTGTAACAAATAAGGTTAGTCAAGCAAATTGAATTCACACATTTGGAAGTATCTAAAAACATCATCACCTCTCTACTAACAGTTACTAAGCAGACACTATCATCAGTCTTCTGGAATCACAATTGGGTAATAGTTCTTCAGACTTTCAAAGTTGTTTTTTTTTATGTAATTGTAATATTAATTTCTCCCCTGATTCTATTAATCAGTCTTTGAAGAAAACTCACTTGCCTCAGACACTTGCTGTGTGACCCTGGGCAAGTCACAACTCCAATTGCCTCCAAAGAAAAGAAAAGAAAACTTGCTCCACTTTTGGACAGCAGCTCTCATTGTTGGGCAGTTTTCCCTAAAAGTTGCATCTGTGCCACATCCCCTCTCACTTCCTCCCCTCCCTGCCATTCTGTACTCTAATTCTGCTTTCCATTATAACAGTCCTTTGAAGACTTGAAAATAAATATCATATTCCCACTGAGTTTTCTGTCCTACAAGCTAAACAGCCCTGTTTCTTTCTCTTCAGAATCATAGGCAGAAATGTCTTCCTTATTCTTTCCTTGCTCAGAGGCAGTTTATTGGGCTCAGGAAGGCAGGAGGTGGTTGGTCTCCAAGTCTCAGCCCTTACCTGGCTGTATTCCAACCCACAGCTGACTATCTGAGTTCTGCCACCTCACCCCCACCCCTGGTCTAGGGAACCAAACGAAGGCAGGGCAATTCCCAGGGTTTCTCTAGTGCTCTAGGACCAGAATCCAGGGTTCCCAACACAGCTGTTATAGCCACAAGCTACATGGTGGGGGTAGAGGAGCCAAGACAAGGCTATCTCCTTCTGGACCTTGCTTTATTGGCTATTCTCCTTGGATAGATCTCACTTCCTTCCCAAATTTAATGTTTTTGTTTTGTTGGGGTGGGGGGTTAAAGGAGGGAGGTAAAGTGAGACCTTTCTCAGGTTCCTGGGTCAGGGTTCCCAACTACAGCAGCTGCTTCATGTCCTGGCTCCAGGCCCAGGATCCCTAGAGGGGCTGAGCTCACCAAGGAGAAATGCAGCACCAGCCATGGATGGGGGTAGGGGGCTGCCCTGGCAAGCCCTGCCCAGCCTCAGGCCAAGCTTGAGGAAAGGGCTCCAAAGGCCCACCAGCCTCCTGATGGGAACTAAGTGACTGGGACTCCCAGAGTGTGGGAACTTCAAGACTAGAATGATGAAGGCAAGTAGTCACAGGGGCTCAGGATGCCGAGGTTGAATCCCATACTGCTGATGTAAAGGGAGGAGAACTGAGAGGAGAAAACTGGATCTTATAGGAAGGCAGCCAGCATCCAGTGGGCCTGATCCCTGCCTGCCTGGCCAGAAAACCCAGTAGCCAGGGAAAGTTAGGTAACCACAGTCTACTTCCCTCCCAATTCCTTCTGCTGCCACCACATTCCTCTCTCAGCCTCCTACCTCCCAATCACTCTTCCCTGTGCCCCCAACTCCAATTTCTAGCAAACCAGGATTGGGGAGAGGATCCTCAAATAGCCATTATTAACAAAAATAATAATAACTGACCTCTAAGCCTTTAAGTTTTGCAAAGCCCTTTCCTTCAGCTGAAGTCCCTGATAAGAGAACTCACATGTGATGCTGGATTTAGAATTAGGAAACAAGGGCTAACATAACATCCTGGCTCTTCCTCTTACCTATAAGACCTTGGTCTAGTCACTTAGCCCATAAACCGATGCAGAGTTAATTCAGCAGAACTTAAAAAACAAAACCAAAATACAGTGACCATAATCATTTCAATAAAGAAAACATACAGTGCTTCTCTCCACCCCAACACCTGCCTTCAGATTAGCGGCCTTCAAGGTACACATTAATGCTCTCTCAGCTACTGGTAATTTCCCTGTTTTTTCAATTTGCCCAGTTCCCATGACCTAGTCCTCCACTCCACCTCCGCTACACACAGAGGTGGTCTCTTCTTCGATCTTGCCATCACCCACATGTGTTCCATCTCTGTGGTCATGAACTCTGAAATTCCTCTCTATGATCATAATCTTCTCACTATATCTTCCCCTCTGCCTTAACCATGATTCTCATCTTCACGATGATCTTCAATCCCACCACCCTTCAGTTTATTCACAGGCCATCACCCCCGCACCGGCTGGTCTCTCTTCCCTTCCCTGTCTTTCACACCTTGGTGAATCAGATCAATTTTGCACAATTTTCTCCACTTTAATCCCCTGTTCCCTTGTCATGCCACAGATCATGCCTTGCTTAACCCCACCCTGGGATTACTCCCAGCATCTTACCACATTCATTCCTATTCACATGCTGAATGAATAGAGTTGGGGAAAAATCACAAAACTGTCCTGACTGGGCATACACCAAATTTATTACATAATCTCCACTGGGCCCTCACTGCAGCGAGGAAATCCTTTTACACCACCCTAATCAATTTGCTATCCTGATCACCACAACAGCTGTTGCAAACAGTCTTACATCTCTTCAAGCCTCCCATGGCTCCCCCTCCAACCATCCTCTCAGAGGAGGACCTTGCCTCATACATCAAAAACAACTGACTCCATTTGCCAAGAACGCCCTCTTCTCCCCATGCGCATCTCACATTTCTCCAACACCATTTCCCACTATCTCCTCCTTTGCCTCTGTCTCCCATGAAGAGATGGCTTTTCTCCTTGTCCAGACAGACCCTTTGAAATGTACCCTTGATCCCATCTTCTCCAGCAGATTTCCCCCACTTTCATCTCTACTCTCACTAATCTTCAATCTCTCCCTAGTTACTATCTGTCACCTTATCTGACACCTACAAACTCTGCTGAGCATTTATCCTCCATCTTTAAAAAACAAAACAAAACCCAAAACCTGCCCTTGCTCTGATTATGCCTGTTAACTATCATTCTACACATCTCTCCTTCCCTTAGAGGCCAAACTTGAGAAAACTATCCATACCAGGTGTCTCCACTTCCTTTCCTCTTACTAGATTAGAAACCCTCTGCACCCCTCTGGTTGTTTTGTTTTGTTTTCAAATTCTCCAGTGATCTCTTAATTGCCAAATTCATTGACCTTTTCTCAGTCCTCCTCCTTCTTACCTTCTCTGAAGCCCTTTCCACTGTGGATCTCTCTCCTCTCTAGGTTTTGAGATGTTGCTGCCTCCTGGTTCTCCTCCTACATGCCTGCCTGCTCTTTCTCAGCTTCCTTGGCCAGATATTCATTCTGGTCTTGCCTACTCTGCATGGGTGTCTCCCAAGGATCTATCCCAAGTCCTCTCCTCTTTCTATGCTCTCAGTGATCTCGTTAGCCCCTCAGGTTCTATGAAGATTATTCCCAGAGTTATGTGTCCAACCTTAATCTCTCTCCTGAGCTCCAGGCTAACATATTGTGATAGTAATGGCATTTAAAGATTCCCCTGTATTGGCTTGGTTTTCAAATTGATTGTGTTAAAACCCAGAGCTTGTTAATCCCACCTGTGGGATGGACTTGTTGATGTGAAAAGAAAGTCCTGAACTGGGAGGAGCTGGTGACGTAGATTTGGAGAGACAAGAGAGAGGCAGAAGAACTTTTTTTTTGGAAGCAGCACCTCGTGGAGAGAGAGAAACTAAGAGAATTGCTGGTGGCCGCTTTGAATTGCCCTGGACTTTTGAGACCTGCCCCCTGAGCTGCCAAGGACTGAGGAGACATGGCTGTTTTGCTTGTACTTTGTCTGTCTGTTTTGATGTTGTTTTGCCAGATTTGTCCACTGGTGAAAGACAGGCCTGTTGAAGAAGTCCTGGAACCTGGCTGTTCGCTAAGAAGCCCTGAGACTGTCCTGCAGACAGAGAGTGAATACTGTCCACTGGTGAAGGACAGTGCTGTTGTTGCAGGGGTCT
>NW_027185782.1:6227344-6247753 GCF_028583685.1 Petaurus breviceps papuanus | reverse complement strand
AATACTGTCCACTGGTGAAGGACAGTGCTGTTGTTGCAGGGGTCTGGGAACCTTTCTGTTGGTTCAGAAGCCCTGAAGAAGGATTTTCTTGTTGTATGTTTACAGAAATCCTGGGAGAGGGCTTTGCTAATGTTTTCAGGGGTTCTAGGACTGTTCTACAGACAGAGGATGAATTAATGAAGGGACTGGCAACTTGTGGTATCTTGTGGCCTTGCTAAGCCTTGTCTCCCCAGGAACTAAGATTGCTGAGAACTTGCCTCGTGTCAAGATGAAGAAAAGACCTCCATTTGGGTATTAAGTGCTGTGTTTAAACTTGATGTAACTCTGGGGTAGATTCAATTGAGATCCAGGGGTGGGGAACTTTTGACCTTTTGGTGCTCTGTGATTGACAAATGAAGGTACTTTACTTATGTTTGGAAACTAATCTCCATTTGAGAAGAGGGGCTTTGTGGTGGACTAAATGAAGGTATAGCCTAGGGGTGGAGAAGTATTTAGACCAGGGACTTTGTAATTGATTGAATGATTGGAAGGTCCTGGGGTGGGGTAGTACTTGGAGATTATTTAATCACGTTTAGTAAATGCTGTATTTGGAATGATGTCATGTTTTGATCTTCTCTGTTCTTGGTTGGTCACTGAATAAAATGGAGAGCACCTATGCTGGTATTTTGAACCTGGGAAGTTGCCTTTCCTTGGCATTACATTACACATATCCAGTAGTGTTTTGGAAATCTCAGACTGGATGTCCAATAGGTATCTCCAATTTAACATGAAACAGTTCATTATCTTTTCCCTAAACCCTTCCCTATTCCCTACTTTTCTCTTATTATTGAGGGTATCACCAAAGGCTTGTAACTTCAGTGTCATTATTGATTACTCACACATTGACCATACATATTCAGTACATTGTCAAATCTTGTTTCTATCTTCACAGAATCTCTCATATATTTCCTGTTCTCTCTATTCAAATAGCCACTGCCCTGGTACAGGCCTTCATCACCTGACACCTGGACTTTGAGAAAGTTATCTGGTTGGCATCCCCACTTCAAGTTTTTGCCCAATTCAATTCATCTTCCACTCAGCTGCCAAAGCAATTTTACTAAAGTACAGATCTGATCGTGCCATCCCACTATCCTATAAACACCAGTGTCTCTCTATTACCTCCAATATCAAATGTGAAATGCTCTGTTTGGCATTTAAAGCCCTTCATGACCTGACCTCTTCCTACCTTTCAAGTCTTACTCTATAATCTAGCTATGCCAGCCTCTTTGCTTCTTCTCACACAGAACATTCTGCCTCCCTCACCTTTGTTCATTTGCATGGACCTTCCTCCACTCCTGGATTTCTCAGCTTCTTTCAAGACAGTGAAAATCCACCTTCAGTAGAAGTCCTTTCCTAGGCCTCTAGTACCAACAGCACCTTCCCTCTGAGGTTACTTTCTATTTTTACTGTATATATATGTATACATACCAATTACATGTAAAATATGCACATACATACACACATACATACATACTACATATACACACACACATCAAGAAATGCTCTCTAGCCTTGCATCTGCCTCTTGGGACAGCCTGCTTCTTTCATGATTCAGCTGTAGCACCTTCTCCGATCAGAAACCTTTCCTGATTCCTGTAGCGGGCAAGCACCCCAAGCACGTCCTCAGGGTTTGCTGCCCATACAGGTTCTTGGATCTGCTTTGTTAAAGGAAAGCAACTCAAAATGGGTTAACAAGCTTACTTTAATCAGTCAGACATATATCGTTTACCTTGTTCAGGGGAAAAAGGTCAGCACCCCGAACTTCAAAGTATACAGGCAGAATTATTAAGACAGAAACAGATCAAGTAGACAGCTTTCCAAACTGTCCAACCATTACATCCATACCAAATCAACATCTGGCTTTCAACATCTGGGTTTTTCAAAGCTGGGGGGGCCCTGGACAACGGCTTCCCAGAATACAGATCAAATCACAGAACACTTCTCAAAGTGAGCCCCCAAAATAAAGCCTCACATCAGGGCTTATATAGCCTTCTCCTGGCTCAGAGAATGTAACAACCTTATTGACCCACTGGCCAATCAAAAAGTATCTACTGAAAAACAAGCCTCCCACCCCAGGCTTCAGGTGCACTTTA
The DNA here is from genome assembly GCF_028583685.1 of Petaurus breviceps papuanus. Lineage (NCBI taxonomy): Eukaryota > Metazoa > Chordata > Mammalia > Diprotodontia > Petauridae > Petaurus > Petaurus breviceps. The sequence goes on along the minus strand of NW_027185782.1, from coordinate 6,245,621 downwards.
GCCTAGGGGCAGGGAAGATCTTCCAAATTTGCATTCCCATTACAATTCCCCAGTTCTTAGTGCACTCATCAAGTGTTTTTATTTATTTCATGTTTATTTATCTGCATATCTATTATTTCCCTTCAATAGAATAGAAGTTGATTGAGGGCAACTCGGTGCCAGGCACCTAGTAAGCATTTCCATGCTTGTTGAATTTAATTATTATGTAGAGACAAAGGTAAAAATTATGGTAAGCCCCTAATATAGAATGAGATGTACATTTTGGGTAACAGGTAATGTGGGAATTTGATTTTATCAACTCTGACTATTTGGTACAAGGGTTTGTTTGTTTGCTTGTTTTTTCAATTTTGCAAGGAGAAGAAAACTGAGGAAGAAGGGAATTACTGGTAGGGTTGCCAAAAGAAAACAGGTCATTGAAATGTTGTTTTGGTTTTTTAATTCCACAGAAGAGAACAGTAGAAAGACCAGAAGGAATTATGGACAAGCAGGACAGCTTTGAAAGTTACTTGTTGATTACATGATATAATTCATTGTTAAATTACTTATTTAAATTATTATACATCCTACTAATAATATAATCATATAAATAATTAATATACCATAACATTTTATCATATGATATAATATACAATTTAGAAAAAAACTAAGCTAAACATGATAAAGATTCCTAGTTTCATACCCATTTTCTTTTTTTCTGTTCTACTACATATATGAGAATGCACTTTTTATTTGATGTTTGTTATGTTTGGTATTAAAAAATAAGAGAGAAATATGAAGAAAAAGAGAGGCAGAGACAGACAGACAAGCAGGGAGGAAGGGAGGGAGGAGGGAAGGAAGAAGGAAAGAAGGAAGGAAAAGAAATTATATTAGTCCAAATGTTGCCTCTTCTCTTTAGCCCATGAAAGATGACTTAGGACTACCAGCAGGTAGTAGCCATATGCCAAGAGGCTAGAATTAGACCCCAGGTATTAAAATCCAATTTGTTTTCTCATCTTCCTGGTACAAGAAAGAGATAGGCAAGTTAAACCTGACAGAGTGTTGGACAGAAGGCTGAATGTGGGGTAGGAAGACCTGAGTTAAAATTTGGCCTAAGACACCAGTTGTGTGATCCTGGGCGGGTCATTTAACTTCTGTCTACCTCGGCAGCTAGGGGGCACAATGGATAGAGTGCTGGTCCTGGAATCAAGAAGACCAGAGTTCTTGAATGGTAGTAGTAGTATGTATGTATGTATGTATGTATATATATATATGTATGTATATATGTATGTATGTATGGGGGTATTTAAAGAAGACTAGTACCTCTGATATAAGGGCTTGCTAAGCCTTTTTTCAGAGTTGCTCATCTACCTTTGGTGTTTGCACTTTAGCCACACCCCATTAAAATGTCTTAGTGGACGGGTTAAACAAGTTGAGGATAATCAATAGGCCTCAAGCCCCATTGGTGAGTTAGGGGAATGTCTACCCCAAGCATTTGAAGATGTCTCCTCATGGAATGAGTGGATGAGAACAATTTGTTCTGATAGCTATGAAGATGGCTGAAGCAGGCTCCACAGAGTGCTTAGAGCTTGGTCAGATATCCGCATTCTGGACCATCACCAGTCACCTTGACTTTCGTCCTGCCATTGGACTTTGATGATTCTGGAAGAGAGAGTGACGCTGATGACTTTGTGGAACTCTGCCTCGCTTAAATCTAATTCACAAGCAAGTCAAGACATCACTTGTGATATCATCGGTCCTCTTCTGAAATGGACAAACAACAGAACAGTAGTAGTAGTACCGTGTTTCCCCGATAATAAGACCTATCCCGAAAATAAGCCCTCCCCTTACTGTGTAAGATTCCTCTAAAATAAGCCCTCCCCCAAAAATAAGCCCTATTGAGATTGCTACTGTAGTGAAGGGGATCCCCTGCGCTACACGCTACATTACGGTACCCTCTGTATGCACCATTCACCCCCCCCGTGAAACGCACGCCGCGCTCCGAGCTGCATCTAATCAGAGCTGCAGCAGTGAGCGCGTCATCCTGTTCTTCCCCAGTGATTTGCTTATTGAATAAAGGTACATTTTTTTGTTCACATTTACCTGTTTATTAAAATTGCTGTCAATGTTCATTAAAATAAGCCCTCCCCTGAAAATAAGCCCTCTGGTGTTTTTCTGTCCAAAAAAATTAATAAGACAGTGTCTTATTATCGGGGAAACACGGTAGTAGTAGTAGTAGTAGTAGTAGTAGTAGTAGTAGCAGTAATAGTAGCAGTAGTAGTAATAGTGGTAGCGGTAGTGGCAGTGGCAGTGGCAGTGGCAGTAGTAGAAATAGTAGACTTTCTCCTTTCCTACCATACCCTAAGAAATAGAACCAGGCATGTATTGAGAATACTATATAGTACAGATACCAGGTTTGTAAGAGCTCTAGTGTTTTTAAAAGTTGTATTTACCACTTCTGAGTTTCCACTCTCGTGGAATGATCCAAGGAGATAATGATTGTAAAACACTTAGCATAATACCTGGCATATAGTAAGTGCTTAATAAATGCTTATTCTCTTCTCCCAGATTCTTTGTGGCTACTTCCCTAACTCAAGCTGTCATCCTCTCTCATTAGGACTGCTGTAAGAGCTCCCTAGTCTGCTTTCTTTCAGTCTCCCATGCCTTCAATCCATCTCCCATTCACTGCTGCCAAAATCATCTTTTTAAGGCAAAAGCCTGACTGCCCTTCTGTTCTCTGAAGCCTTCACTGGCTCCCCATTCATTGCCTCTGGGATAAAATACAAATTCCTTGATCTGACATTTAATACCCTCAGCAACCTGACTCAGCAGAAGAGTGTTAGATTTGGAATCAGGAAGACAAGGATTTGAACCCTCCATCTCATACAGTCCTACCTATTAAATCTTAGTTTCTCATCTGTAAAAAAAAATGAGCAGTCATCTCTGTAATACTTCCCTCACATCATTGTTGTGAGGCTCGAGTGAGACAAACCCAGGTCCCCAGCTCAAATAGCATTGCTATAGATGTGTTAAGGGCATTGCTAGCCCCAGAATTATTCACTGGTGACACCTTTTGGGAAGGCTTCCGGGAAGAGGAGCCTTGATCATCTTTCTTGTCCAATGTGGGAGGAAGAGCCACTGGCAGGGTTGAATCAAGACTGATTTCTAGATATCAACTTTACAACCCCCACCCCTAGGTCCCAGCTTCAGGGCTCCATCAAGATGTAGCAGGTCACAGGAGGAGAGTGGCCCTTGGAATTACAAGACACATACCACCAGGCCTACCCTGCTTCCTTAAAAAAGGAAAAGAGAGAAATCTGGTTCCTCCAGCTGTAGCCAGTACTCACTCATGCTATTTGCCTTCCCATCATGTTCTGTGCACCCACCCCCCAACAATGGTTATGTGTCTTGTGTCTTATCAACAAAGAAAATCCAATGGTCACCAAAATCTTTATTGGGTGCAATTAATGCTACCATGGGTAGAGACCTACAAAGTTTTCTAGAACCTGGCAAACTACCTCCAGGATAAGGATGGGGTGGGGCAGCAAATGAAGCCTGCTGCCTATTTTTGTTCAGCCCAAGAGCTAAGAATGGTTTTTACATTTTAAAATAAAGTTTGTCAAAACCATTCTTAGTTCCTGAGCAGTACAGAAACAGGTGATCCAAGGACTGCACAGTAGACACAGCCTGCCTCAGTCTGAGCAGAGGAGGGAAGAGTGGACACCAATCCCTTATGGCAGTCCCAAAAGGAAGAGAGATGAATTAATATCATATATATGGGCAAATTGCAAGTTTCCAGTAAATAGGAGAAGTGATAAAAAGAGAGTCATAGAATATGTATATACCCTGGACCTAATCAAGGTAAGCCCTCAAGGCACACCCAAGTGGACCCAAAAGAAACAACGGCGTAATTGTATTCTGCTGAGGTCACCCCTCACACCCCTTGGAGATGGAGCACTTCATACTTTACTCTCTGCCATCATACCACATGAGGAGACTTCATCCTTGGGAATTAATTTTTAAAATGTTATTTTTTATTTTTCCTGTTGCTTTCTCCTCTGCTAGTGAAACTTATATTTTAGCATTTTTGTAAAGGTTATTTTAATCCTCTCTTGAGATCAGGATTTTAGTGGTGGTTTTGAGTTTTGAGCTTTTGTTGATGTTGGCTAAAGGAAATTTTGCCTTGTTAACTTTTTTTGTACTTTTATGTCTCCATTGTTTAATTTTAAAATATTTTTGTGCTTATTCATTGATTTTTTCCCATTAAATCCCACTTTAATCTTTGTCTTGCTTTATGTCTTGCTTTGTTTTGTTTGGACTCCAATGGAATTTTTACCTCCCCACTTTGGAAACTTTATTTTTCTTAGTCTTTTCTTTTCTCTGCTTTGAGCCAGTTATCCTTCCAACTCCTTATGAATGCATTTGCCACTTTGTCTTCATTTTTGGTTGCTCATATATATTTCCTTTTATGGAAATTTGATTTTTTTTGTAAACTGTAATTTTTATACTTCTGATTTCCAGAGAGTCCAGTTTTATTTCCATTTCATTTTCCATTTTGTTAGGTGTTATTCTCAACTTCTTCAGGGACAATTCTGTCTTCTGTAATCCATCCATCATGAAAATGCTAATTAGCAAAGGGTTTTATTGATGTTGTGTGCTAATAAGGCATCCAACTCACATGGCTTTGAGTGTGAGTGAGGGCTCTGATTGACCTCAGGGTGTTTGCATGTTTATATGCTATATGTTGACACATGAAAGAAAGTTGTTGATGCTATTTTTGTGAGCCCAAGTTTACTTCTGTTACGTTGATGTCAATTTGTACATTTGCTTATCCACTGCATATTAATTAACTATAACCTGGCTTATTGTGCAATGATGAGATTGTTTTGCATGTTTACTGCTTGAGTTAGCATTACCGGTTTATTTGAATACATTAAACATGGGAAAATCTCTTTTAAAAGATGCAGGCTAAAGAGAAATCGATGTACTTACATTGTAAATACTGAAAATCATAGAAATCTTCTAATATTGGGAATGCACAGTTACGTGGCACAGTGGATAGAGCACTGGGCTTGGAATCAAGAAGACTCATCTTCATGAGTTTAAATCCAGCCTCAGACACTTAGTAGCTGTGTGACCCTGGGCAAGTCACTTAACCCTGTTTGCCTCAGTTTCCTCATCTGTAAAAGGAACTAGAGAAGGAAATGGCAAACTGCTCCAGTATCTTTGCCAAGAAAACCCCAAACTTGGGGCAGCCAGGTAGCACAGCGAGTAAGAGCACCGGCTCCGGTGTCAGGATGACCTGGGGATCGAATCCCAGGCTCAGACACTTAGCACCCACCCAGAAACACCTGGCCGTGTAACCTTGAGCAAGTTACTTAACCCTGATTGCTTTAAAAAAAAAAACCAAACTACTGGATCACAAAGGGTCACACAGCTGAAATGACTGAACAATAATAATATTAGGAACAGACGGGAGATGACCAAAAATATTAGTGAATCCACTAAAGTAGATGTAATATAAGGTCACATTGTAAGTACTGAAAGTCAAAGAAGCTTCCTAATATTAGGAACAGACACAAATCATAAGACTAAAGATAATATGAAGATATTACAAAGGAACGTGAAAGACTTGGAGGATTGCAGAGGAATGTTTAGTAACATAAAGAATCTAGGAAGTACTCTGTGAATTCCCAGGCCCATTAGATGATTCTAACATTCCCTGTGTACTGATAGAAGGAAATGGTACCCAAGAAATAATCTGTAGGCCACCTTCTGAAGAAGAGATGCTGCTTTAGAAAAGTGGGAGCTCTCCTGAGCAAAGAAGACATTTCCACAGAGAAACGAGTCACATTTAAGTCTAAAAGTGACACTTCCTTGGAAGGTAAGGCAAAAGTCATATTTCCTATACTACAAGGCCAAATTACAAATCTTTTCGGGTCAAGAACCAGAAAAACAGTCATAGGAAGCTTGTAGAGTCAGATGTCAGGTATACCACAGTGTTGGTAGGCACCAGAGTCAGAAAAAAGAAGCAGATTGATAGAGAGTTTTCAAAGGACATTTCTTACCTTTGGATAGGCCCATAAGGCCACACAGCCTAGAATTATATGATGAACACATGCAGTATGGTTGTGGCAAGACTCCAGGAGAGTGAAGATTGAAAAGATGAACCATACTACTGTGCCTGACAATGGACCTCAAACAACCATGATAGTCAAGTCATTCTATGAAAGATATTTTGAATAATAATAATAATTTATTTTGATGAATAATTCTGATATTTTGATTTCTCAGCCCATGCAAGGGCTGGAACATGGTGGGAGAAGTGATAAAGACAACCTATGCCTGGGGAAATATTAGAATGATATTGAAGTTTCCCACAAAACTGGTTGGTGTCCACAAGAAGGCGAACACTATGACTCAGGTGTGTCTAAATCCACCAATTTGCAACAAGGTGCTACTAGCACTGATTGGAACCATTTCCAGCCTATTCAAAATACTAGAAGGATGCTAGCAATAAGCTAGTCCTCAGTACCCACTGGCCACACACCGACCAGTTTCTTGGGAAACTTCAAGATTATTCTTATGTTTTCCCAGACATAGGCAGTTTTTATCACTTATCCCACCATGCAGGAGCCCTTGCGTGGGCTGAGAAATCAAAATATCAAAATTATTCATCAAAATATATTTTTATTATTTGTCAAAATATCTTTCATAGAATGACTTGACTGTCATGGTTGCTTGAGGCCCACTCAGTACTCAGACCATACCTGCAGCCTGTGCAGAGGCTTACAGGAGCATAGAGGCAAGTTGTGGTAGTTCACATATTGAGAGTCTTGGGTATTCAAACTCAGGAGTGAATTCCAAGGCCTTGACTTTGGTGATTCCCCAACACTGGAACAATTGGTTAAGCCAAAGTCTCAGCAAGAAGACGGGCATATTTCACTGAGTAAATACAATTTTGGATGTGCCCAAGGAACAACGCACAGAATCCAGTTCACTGACTCCCAACCATTCTGGTAATAATCTAAGTTTTCCTTTCTTTGTGATGGGAGATCACAGAAACCTGAAAGAATTTCATCCTCACATAGTCTAGCAGACTGTATGCATCACCCATAGTGGTGATGCTGAGGAAGAATGAAAGACACAAATGGGTGTAGACTGCCATACTCTGGACAAAATAATTAAAGTAGACTAGGGAACCATGCCATTGGTTCAAGATGCCCTCGATTGTCTGCTAGTCAGTCAGTGGTTCTCAGTCTTGAATTTATCTATTGGTAGATACTATGATATTCCTATATTCAAGGAAGACAAAAAGAAGACCATGGCCTTCTACAAAGCTGAATTTCACTTTCACTTTAATTAAGTGTGAGATTATTCCCCAAGGCATCTTGAGGGTCCTGGTCACCTTCCAATGGCTACTGGAGAAAGTAGTTAGAGACATGAACTACCTGGAAGCACTGGTGCATCCATATCAGAGGTGTCAAACAACTAGAAGTATCAAAGCAAAACTGCCTGTTGGCAGCATTGTCCAACAAATTAAAATGTAACTGAGGAATCCTTAACAAAATAAATAAAAATACAAAAGAATATAGACAGTGTTAGTATGTGATTTTCTAAGTCAATGCACAGCCTGCAGGGATCCTTATGTATGGGTTAGTGGCTTTGTTTCCATATGATTTTTATACCACTCATCTAGATGGTTTGTTGTCTTTAGAAAGACACTGAAAGAACATGGGGAGAGACTAATTGATGTGCTGGATGAGCTAGTGGAAGCTGATCTGAAACTAGCAAGTGAAAGGGGCTTGATTTACCTAACCCCTATTAAGTATGTTGCTCACACAAGATGGTGCCAGGATGTGAACACTGCCCCCAGAGAAGTAGAAACACTCCTGAATTGGCTACATCCCCCACAAAATCTTGGAGAACTAAGGGCTTTTAAAAGATTTAATGATTTCTATTACAAATTTGTTAAGTACTGTGCTGCTATGGCTAAACCTCTGAATGACCTTCTTGTACATACCTGCTAGAAGAGACCAGAAGGGCAAAAAAGGTCAAAATTGTCTTTAAAACCAACAGATATATTTGGAGATCAATGGATGGACAAATTCAAAGCACCCTTCAAAGATTTGGTCAGCTGCCTAATGTAGGTACCACTGTTGGCCTATGCATATCCAGGCAAGCCTTTTGTCCTGCACACAGTCACCAGCCTAAAGGGGTTGGTAGGTTCAGTCACCAGAAACCAATTATATTTGCCTGCAGGGGGATTGACGACAAGACTTATTCCAGATACAAACTGGAGTACTTAGCTGTGAAGTGGGTTGCCAATACTGAAAAGTTCAAAAACTGTATGTGTGATGCCACATTTCTAGGGTTGGTTTCCAAAAACTCTGCTGACATATTTTGACCATTTCCAAGTTGGAAGTTGCATTCCAGAATTGGCCAGTTGTGAATTCACCATACACTACCAAAGACTGGAGGAGATGCCCTATGCCAAAGCCCACCAACAATGCTATCGTGATGTTGAAAGAAACATGTCAAAGCTATAGGTGGTGCCTAAGCAGGTCACAGTCAAGCAGAAACATCCCAGACAGTGGGATTTCCATCAGGTAGCGTGTCAGCATGGAATGTGAACCTTGTTTCATTAAACCAAACATTATTTACCATCCAATCTGTGGATATCTGGTAGTAAGAGAAGATGGTTGATTAAGGACTGATCCCTCAGAAATTACGAAGCAAAGAATTGAGTGATGTTAAAGAATTCAAGGGGTAGCTAGGTGGTGCAGTGGACAGAACACTGGATTTGGAATCAGAGTTCATCTTTCTGAGTTCAAATCTAGCCTCAGACACTTATGTAAGGTTAATGAGATATAAGATCTTCCCTGCCCATTAACAGGCCTATGTGCCCAGCTGTGATACATCCTGAATCACATAGAGCCCAGTGAGGGAGGAATTTGCTTAAAGAGAAGCTTGTTTAGGGGAGGCTTGCTTGCAGGAAGGCTTTCACACCTTTTGGTACTAACCTAATTAGGCACTGAGTGAGTAGGGTTGTGATTCCTTCTGATTCTAAGAAATGTGTATATGCTCTGAGTTGGTATTTTGCTTTGGGGGTTTACTCATGAGAAGGATCTTTTGATTTACTGGTCAAGACTCTAAGTAGCTATATGTTCAGAGCCCCCTGATTACTCCGATGTTGTCTGTGCTCCCTAGATCCAATGATGTATGTAAAGTGTATAGCAATATTGCTTTACTCAGACAGTTGGAGCCCCGTCTATTGGTCTTTGTGCCACTTTCTCTCCTTGTATTTTCTCCAAGTTCAGGATGCTGATCTTTCCTCTGAACTAGTGAATGTAATTAAAAGTAGGATTGCTAACCTCTTTTTGAGCAGTCTTTCCTTTAAAAGCAGATCAAAGAACCTGTGCTAGTGGGTCATCCTGGCTGTGCTAGGGTGCTTGCTAATACAATTTACTCTAGCTGTGGGACCCTGGGCAAGTCACTTCACCCTGTTTGCCTCAGTTTCCTCATTTGTGAAATAAACTGGAGAAGGAAGTGGCAAACAGCTCCAGTATCTTTGCCAAGAAAATTCCAAAATGGGATCATGAAGAGTCAGACATGATTCAAACAACTCAACAACATCAACAAAGAGCTTGAAGGCACCTTACTATTGAGACAATGGCAGAATTTTGATGGAGGACAGCACCATACTGTGATTGGTCCCACAAATGGAGCAGCAGAACATATTCCTCTCTAACCTGGAAAGTATTACATGATGACTTTTGACATATGGGTCAAAAGAAGATCCCAGTGCTAGTATGAAACAGAAGTGAATGGCCTGAGATTGCAGCAGGTGTCACTAGGAAGTGTGAAACATGTGTGTGTGTGTGTGTGTGTGTGTGTGTTTGCTTGTAAAGAAATTCCTCGCTGATTCATGCTGCAGATTTGATCCACAGAAGCACTAGCAAACCTCTGGTATTTGTTTACATTGACTTTTAATCTCTGGAGGGGGGTAATAAGAATGAAAGGGGATTCAGGATGAATCTGAGAACAGACACATTTTTGGAACAAGGACCAATGAGAGAATTTGTTTTCTGTTAATATGCCTAGTTGTTAGAAGGAATTTGTCTTTTCCTTTTTTTCTGGTGGGGTGGGAGAGAAAATAGATTCCTGTTTACCAAAAATAGAACATTTAATTTAAATTTTAAACATTACATGTTAGCGGCAACTGTTCAATTTGACCAGGCGTGTACATGTGTATCCAAACAGAAGGCAGAGTCTCATTCCTCTCCAAGTTGCTCCAGACTTCCTTTGACCATCCTGAAAGCATCCTTACCATGTCCCAGAAAAATCTTCATCCTGGAAGTTCACTCCCACCTTGGAATTCACATATTCGAAGTACGCCTTTGCCTTTGCATCATCTCCCTCAGATTGGCTGGTTTCACCCAGAACCTCCCTTTTAAGGAGGAATCCAATGTCAGCCACAAATCTTTCCTGTCCAGATTAACTCAGGACTTTCTCTACCATACCCTCATGCTTGGTACCTTTGTTCCTCTCCTCTCCCACCCCACCTTTTTAGCTTCCTTTTATGTTTTGTCTTCCCCTGTTAGAATGTAAATTCCTTGAGGGCAGGGATTATTTTTCTTTCTACTCATATTTATATTCTCAGGGCTTAGCACAGTGTCTGGAACATAGTACTTAAAGGTACATTGATTGCTAAAGTATCCATGATTGTTAAAATATAGTAGAAATATTTTTTCAGTGCATGGATTCCCTGTCAGGATCCATTCTGATCAAGGCAGAGACTTTAAGAGCAAGTGACCCAAGGAAATGTCAGATTTGACAGATGTCAAGAAATCTAGAAGGATGCCCCTTACTTTCATCCACAAGAAAAGGGGGAGGGAATAGACATTTATACAGCCCCTACTGTGTACCAAGCACTATGCTAAGCACTTTACATATATTATCTCATTTAATACTCACAGCAATCATGGGAGGCAGGTGCTGTTATCACCCCCTTTTTACAGCTGAAGAAATTGAAGCAAACAAAGGTTAAATGACTTGCCTAGGGTCACACAGCTAGTAAGTATATGAGACTGGATTTTAACTCAGTGCTTCCTGACTCCAGGCCCAGCACTCCATCGACTGAACCACATAGCTACCCCACTTCCTATCCCCCCTCCCCAGCCCAAGTGTTTCAACTACACCTTTTTGTTAGTGGTAGGACTGAGACTAGAACCAAAAGCTACCGGGCATCAAAATGTAGCCTTTCTAGCATCCGCATACAATTCCACCAGAAATGCCACAGGCACTTCTTTCACACTTGCTTATATTTGAACAAGAGCCACACTTAGACTTTTGATTTGTGCTTTGTGTCTGAGTCAGTCAATCAGTCAGACAATGAGCATTTATTGCTTGTTTTTTGGAAGGGGGAAAGCAAGGTAATTGGGGTTAAGTGACTTGCCTAAGTTCACACAGTTAGTAAGTGTGTCGAGAGTCTGAGGTCGGATTTGAACTCAGGTCCTCTTGACTCCAGGACAGGTGTTCTATTCACTATGCCACCTAGCTGCCCTGCAATGAGCATTTATTAAGCCTCTACTATGTTCCACTGTGCTAATCACTGAGAACACAAACAAAGGCAAAAGCTGGTCCCTGACCTCACAGAGCTTACAGTCCTGTACAAACAAGTACAAGATATAGACAGTATAAACTGGGGATAATCTCAGAGGGATGGAAACTATGCAGATGTAAGCAGTACAACTCCCAGCCGAAGGAGAAAACAGTGATGGCACGTGCTCACTTGTATCGTCGAGGCTTCTAACAAGAGACAAAAGTTCTGTTTGCTATCAGACCAGTGGAAAACCCACCAAAGCTGTTAAGAAACCAGACAACTTGTTTGTGTACAAAATAGCCCCAGATTCTGATTTTGGGTTTAAAAATAAGGTTAAAGGACAGTTAAGGAAGATATAAAAAAAGATTAAGAGGGTGGTAGGTGGTGCACTTGCCCTGGCCTCAGGAGGACCTGAGTTCAGATTGGCCTCAGGCACTTAACACTTGCTAGCTGTGTGACCTTGGGCAAGTCACTTAACCTCAATTGCCCTGCCTTCCCACCTCCAAAAAGAAAAAGAAAGACTAAGGAGGATTAGGGAATAGAACCAGAAGTAGATACCAGAAGGGGAAGGAGAAAGTAGTTGGCAAGACAAGGCAAGTGAAGTAAGAAAAGGTAATTAGGACAATAGAGGGTGAAGCAAATTTCAAGAGTGGAGTGGTGGGAGGGCAATGCCACAGACTGGAAAGGGGTCTGAGGCTGAAGAAGAGGTGGGCGTATCTATGTCTTTGGAGGTGGTGGGGCAAAGGAAAGGAATCTGAGTGGTGCTGTCAAGTTATTAAGAAGGGATAACTGACTGTAGAAATTTTAACCAGGTGCTTAGGATTGAGTTGTAAACACTCACAAATATTTTAATATTTTATGTTTATTGTTTAAAAAAACAAGGCTGAAAACCTCAACCACGACAAATATTAGGGGAAATTGTGCAGTGATTGCAGATGTTATTTCTTCCATAGCTTTCTAACTATAGGCTGATCTCCCTCCTGGAGGATAAGGAGAAGGCACCCCAAGAATGCTTGAGTTGTTAGGGAGGATACAATATTCCTAAAGGAAAAAGAAGAGAAGCTTCAAATCTTGGTCGTATAGAGGAAGGATGATCAGGAATGGAAGAGGGCAATGCAGAGGAAAAGGAAGGAAAAGGGCAGCTGTGCTGCTAGAACTTCAATAGATGGGAGTCTCTTCCTGAAGAAGAGAAAACTAGATGCTCTGGGGAGGAAGAAGCTGCTCGTCCTCCCAAGAATGATATCATGGAACCACAGAAGCTGTTGGGTGAGATAACTGGGTAAAAGTGGTGGTGGAGGTGGTGGTGGTTGTGAACTGACTTACCTAGCACATGTCTGGCTTTCAGGCTGCCTTGCAGCTTTGGCTAAGCTACTTTGCCTGCCCTTTGGGCGACTAAAGCAGGAAATGAGGGGGATTCTCATAATAGACACAGTTTACCAAGATTTTCATCAAAGCTTTTGATAAAGTGTCTGATACTGTATTTTCAGACAAGATGGAGTGATATGGCTCAGTCAGTAATATAATTAGGCTCAGAATTGGTTGGATGGCTATTCTCAAAGAGGAGTTGTTAATGCTTCAGGGACAGCATGGTGGGAGGTCTGCCCCCGGAGATCTACGTTTATCATTGACTTAGATAAAAGGCATGGGTAGTATACTCATCAAATTTGCTGATGATGCAAAACTGGGAGAGATAACTAACACACTGAATGAGAGAGGCAGGTCTAAAAGGATCTTGACAGGCAAGAGCCTGAGGCTGAACCTAATAAGATCTCTAGGAGATGCATTTGCACTTGGGTTAAACAAAACAATAACAAGAACTTCACAAGTATAATATGAGGAGGCATAATTAGACCACAGTTTATCTGAAAGAAGATCTGGGGATTGAAGTGGGCTGTTAGCCCAAGTTGACTCAGCAGTGTGATGTCAGTCAGTCAAAAAACATTTATTAAATGCCTAAGTTGACCCAGGCACTATGCTAAGTAATAGAGATACCAAAAAAAAAAAAAAAAAAAAAGAAAAAGAAAAACAGTCCCTGCCCTCAAGGAGTCTACAGTCTTATGGGGGAGACAACAACCAAACAAATAGGTACAATCAAGCTGCATACAGAATAAATAGGAGATAATTACAAGAGTGAAGGCAGTAGAATGAAGAGGGGTTGGGAGAGGCTTTCTAGAGAAGATGGGAATGCAGTTGGGCTTTACAAGAAACTGGGGAAACGAGTAGGTGGAGATGAGATAGAGCATTCCAGGCATGAGGGCTGGCCAGCCAGAGAAAACATCTGGAGTTGGAGATGAAATGTCCCTCTCTTCATTTCCCACCCGTTGCTCTCTACTTGGTTTCTGATCTCTCAAACATCATACTTCCTCTGGGAGAAATGTCATTGCAGAGATTGCTTTGACTTTGGCTCCTACCCTCACTTGCCTCTCCCTTCTGATCCGAGGACTGGAAAGTGGAACAAAAAAACTCCTCCCAAATTCTGAGCTCTCCCTTTATAAAGGGCTCAGATTCTCTTCCCAGCAGCTGCTTTGCTTTATTTGGACATGCAACATCATTCCCTCCACCTCCCTCTACCACCTGGGTACCCTCTGGCACCTCACCCCTTTTCAGCTGTTTTTTTATGTTGTGCCTTCCTCCATTAGACTATAAGAGTCTTGAGGGTTGAGGTTCTCTTTCTTCTTAGTATTTGTATCCCAGAAGTTAGCACAGTGCCTGGAACATGGTGAGGGCTTAATAAATATTTATTGACTATTGACTATTGTTGGAAGGATAGTAAGAAGGCCAGTGTCATTAGATCAGTGTTGCCTGATCTAATGTAGATGTGGGGGATAGGGTATGAAGAGCTTCAAATGCCAAACAGAAGATCATGTATTTGATCCTCAAAGGGATTTATTGAGTAGGGGGTGATGTGTTTTGAACCTGTGCTTTTGGAAAATCACTTTGGTGTCTGAATGGAGTATGGATTGGATGGGGAGAGACTTGAGGCAGGCAGACCCACTAGTAGGCTATTTCAATAGTCCAGGTATGAGGTGATGAGGGCCTGCATCAGGTGGTTCAGAAGAGAAAAGGGGGCCTATTTGAGAGATGGTACAAAGGTGAAATTGACAGGCCCTGACAACAAATTGGATATGGGGGGAAGGGGATAAGAGATAGGGGGGAGTAAAGGATGGGATCTGGGTTGTAAACCTGAGGAACTGGGAGGATGGTGTTGCCTTTGACAGTAATAGGGAAGATATGAGTATGGAGGGTTTAGGGAGAAAGATAATGAGTTCAGTTTTAGCCATATTGATTTTAAGATGTCTCCTGGGCATTTGGTACAATATATCTGAAAGGCAGTTGGAAATATGAAATTGGAGGGGAGAGAATTTAGAACAGGACAGGCAGATTTGAGAATCATCAGCATAGATATAACAATTAAATACATAGAAGCTGATGAGATTGCCTAGTTATAGAGAGAGAAGAAAGTCCAGGACAGAACCCTGTGGGACACCTACAATTGCTATAGCATGACCTGGCTGAGGGTCCATCACAGGAGGCTGAGAGGGAATGGTCTGACAGGTAGGAGAGAGCCAGGAGAGGGTGGTGTTCTGAAAACCGAGGGAGAAGAGAGCATCAAAGAGAAGAGGACAGCCAAATATCTAGTGCCATCTTGGGCTGCGCTGTGATAGTCCCACTACTGTCCTCTGGCCTCACCAGACTTCACCTACAGCATAGGGTTTAATTCTGGGTGCCTAAAGGATGCTGATAAAGCGGAGAATATTCAGAGGAGGCTGACCAGGAGGGCAAAAGGCCTTGAGTCTTTGTCATATGAGGATCAGAGGGAAGAACTAAGTTGATTTATGCTGCACAGAAGATACCAAGGGATCAATTGATACTCGATGTCAAGAAAAGTTGAACAGAAGTGAGATCTGTCCCAAAGTGGCATGAGCTACCTCAAGAGATAGGGGTGCAAGGCTCCGCCTCCTTGGAGGTCTTCACCCAGAGACTTCGTGATCAATTGTCAGGTATATTATAGTGGGGATTCCTTCTGTGTCTAAGTGGTACCAGCAAGGTCCCTTCCAACTCTCAAATTTTATGATCTGGTGAGTCTATGATCTGTCCCTCTCAATAACCTTTCCAATCTTCCCACCTCTATGGAACTCTCATAAAGTAGTTCTTCTCCCCAAGGTCAACTGTTCTTTTACATAGGCCCTTGATCCCATCCTCTTCTTTCTACTCCAACAGATTGCCTCCACAATCACCAGCCACCCACCCTTCCTCTAATCTTTAGTCTTTCTTCATTATCTCCTTCCCTGCTGCCTACAAACATGCTCAAATCTCCCCCTTGAAAAACCAAATCAAAACAAAACCTTCATTAGACCCTGCCATTCTTTCCAACAGTCTTAAATCAGATCTCCCTTTCTCAGCCAGACGTGCCAGAAATAGCTGTGTTACCTCCATTTCCCCTCTTCTTACTCCTTTTCTAGCCCTTTGCAATCTTGGTTTCCGATCTCATGAGTCCTTTGAAATGTCTCTCCAAAGTTACCAATTGGAGGAGTAGAATGAGGACTGGGTTTCTCTCTCTCACCCAGGCTGGAAGCACAGGGGATACTCATGGTCCTGATCTCACTACTGATTAGCATGTGGGTTTTGACCTGCTCTATTCCCCACATGGGCCAACTTGTCCCTCTCTGAGGCTCCCTAGGGCTCCCATATTGATGCTGAGCCAACAACCATTCAGAGGTCATTAAAGACGTTTATCAGCCTCCTCAGTAACTGGGATCACAAGTAGCTTGAGCCATGATGCCTGACCAATGATTTTTTCCTAGAATTTTGATTTAATTAGTCCAAGAAACTCCTAGTCAGGAAATTATTTTACTAAAACAGATTGGCACCTGCTTTTCAGTTTCTAGCCTTAGAGAGTTGAATGGGGCAACTTGCTCCAGGGTACATGGTCAGTTGATGTCAGAGATGGGATTTGATGGGAGATGAACCTGTTGTAAGGTAACCCAAATCACATGTCACCTGATTTGGAGCCCACCATTAAGCCCCTTTATATTTGTCTTTGTCTCTATCCTAAATCCTGTAACTGCTTGTAACAGCTTAAAGGCATAGTCCCTTGCTCCCTTATCTGTCCCTTAAGTTAGTACTTCTTTAACTTAGTACTTCCCTAAATCAAAAGCCTCGAAGCAGCATTTTGTATAAGAATTATGGTGCAAGTGTGCATAGAGATCATGGGGCAAGTCTATCCCATGTAAGAGACCACCCTGTTCTGGGATGCTGACTCAGCAAGGTCCCCCACTCAGGATGCTGACCAAGCAGGGTCTCCCAAACCCTTCACCCAGAAGATGACCCTGACCTGTTCCATAACCCCAGCCTGTTTGGGGAATTCCACTCCCCCTGTGCCCTCTACCCTGGTTTAGGAGGGACCCCTGTCACCTGCTGCACCATGATTCCCAAATTGGCCCTGAGCTATAGATTCAACCAATGGCTGTTCTTGGCTTCTGTATGTCATTGCTTATGCTAGCTCCCCTCCCCAATTGTGGTTTTTGCCTTTATAAGCCTTGTCTGTATCCCATTTCAGGGCTGCCTGATTTGAGTTATACTCCAGGCAGTCTTGCGCTTGATCAATAAATCCACACCCAAATTTACCCTGCACCCAGGCCTCAGCTCGCTCTTATTCTCTTCACAACATTTTTGGAGGCCCCAGTGAGATTCAGGGGTCCTAGAAGCCCCTTTGGGGCCCTAGACCACCCCTTTGAGACCTGGGCTTGACTAGGCTCTCAGCCTCAGCTGGTAGGGGTCCCTGGCCATCTCATTCTCCGGAGAAGCCAGCACCTGGATGTTTCCAGGGCTCTGGGGCTTGACATGGGTCAGGACTAGCCTGCCTGCCTGATGCTTACTTGCCTTAATTCAACTCAAAAATGGATCTGAAAATCCTCCAGAGGTAAATGTGGTGTCTGTGTCTGTGTGTGTTCGAGAGTGTGTGGAAATGTTAGTGTCTCTTTTATTTTTCTATTCTGTCTTTTTCTTAAGGCTCTATTCTGCCTTTCTGTCTGAGCGTCTGGACCCTCATATGGTGTAGTAGTAAGGGGGAGATGTACCCATACTGGTTGACAAGGCAAGTGTAACATGGAAAAAGGGGGAGTATCCTATCTTGTGGTGAGAGCACAGAGCAGGTGTAAATCTCATGGGGGGTAGGCTCCATCTCGAGCCTCCAGGCAGGTATGGGCCCCCCAGAACATATCTCTTGTCTCAATTCTCGGGGCATTGGGTGTAATTCGAAGGGAGGGGTGCCCTCCGGCCTCCAGGAAGGGTCTCTCAGCTCGCATCTCAATGGGGCCTCCAAAAATGTTGTGAAGAGAATAAGAGCGAGACACTAACATTTCCACACACTCACAAGTTTTGGGGCTTATAAAGGACAAGGATCATAAAGGCAAAAACCACAATTGGGAAGGGGAGCTACTCGTGTTTCCCCTATAATAAGACACTGTCTTATTAATTTTTTTGGACAGAAAAACACCAGAGGGCTTATTTTCAGGGGAGGGCTTATTTTAATGAACATTGACAGCAATTTTAATAAACAGGTAAATGTGAACAAAAAAATGTACCTTTATTCAATAAGGAAATCACTGGGGAAGAACAGGATGACGCGCTCACTGCTGCAGCTCTGATTGGATGCAGCTCGGAGCGCAGCGTGCGTTTCACGGGGGGGGGGGG
>NW_027185782.1:6219307-6227244 GCF_028583685.1 Petaurus breviceps papuanus | reverse complement strand
CGATGTAGCGTGTAGCGCAGGGGATCACCTTCACTACGGTAGCAATCTCAATAGGGCTTATTTTTTGGGGAGGGCTTATTTTAGAGGAATCTTACACAGTAAGGGGAGGGCTTATTTTCCGGATAGGTCTTATTATCGGGGAAACATGGTAGCATAAGCAATGACATACAGAAGCCAAGAACAGCCGTTGGTTGGATCTATAGCTCAGGGCTAATTTGGAAAACGTGTTTAAATGTGTGACTGGGTCCCTCCTAAACCAGGGTGGAGGGCACAGGGGGAGGGGAATTCCCCAAACAGGCTGGGGTTATGGAACAGGTCAGGGTCATCTTCTGGGTGAAGGGCTTGGGGGACCCTGCTTTGTCAGCATCCTGGGTGGGGGACCTTGCTGAGTCAGCATCCCAGAACAGGGTGGTCTCTTACATGGGATAGACTTGCCCCATGATCTCTATGCACACTTGCACCATAATTCTTATACAAAATGCTGCTTTGAGGCATTTGATTTAGGGAAGTACTAACTTAAGGGACAGATAAGGGAGCAAGGGACTAGTCGACTTTAAGCTGTTACAAGCAGTTACAGGATTTAGGATAAAGACAAAGACAAATATAAAGGGGCTTAATGGTGGGCTCCAAATCGGGTGGCATGTGATTTGGGTTACCTTACAACAAACCTTCCTGACTCTAAGACCAACTCTCTTTCCACTAAGCCAGGAAAGGAGAAAAAAAGGAGGGGGAAAAGGTAACCAGTGTATAAACATGAATCAGATATGGAACAGATGGTTTATTCCCACACAGGAAAGGGAATGCTAAGCAATAAAGAATAACTGAGCGATTAGAAGAGAATCAAGCAACTAATAGTACAATCATTCGGGAGCCTAACATTTCAGCCTCATTGGAACAAAGTGCTTGCTTGGCTGCTAATTATTCATTTTCTATTATGTCCCATTTATTGCCTGTCCAAAGCCAAGTGGGATCTAAGCCAGATCTTTTCTAGAGATCTTCATCTCTGATGCTGACACTTTCCTTGTAGCAAGTCTAGTCCTGCTTCTGCTTTGTAAGCACAGCCGATCAAGTGTATGTTGCCTGTGGTGTCTCCAGCACCCCCAAGCCTTTCAGGACCTTCTGAGGCTTACAAGGTTGATTCTAGAGAAAAGGGAAACACAAAAGGAGAGGCAAGCCATCCAGAGGCCTCCAGGGCAAGCCTGACTAGTTGACTCCACACTCCTTGTAGGAAGCAGGGGCCATTATGTTGGGGTAGAGAAGGACCTTTCCTTCCCCCCACCTCTTGGGCTGAAGAAGACACAATGTGTTTTCTGGCCAGCCAGAAGTTTCCTCATCTCCTACTTACTG
Source organism: Petaurus breviceps papuanus (assembly GCF_028583685.1). Taxonomy (NCBI): domain Eukaryota; kingdom Metazoa; phylum Chordata; class Mammalia; order Diprotodontia; family Petauridae; genus Petaurus; species Petaurus breviceps. The sequence goes on along the minus strand of NW_027185782.1, from coordinate 6,225,897 downwards.
GGTGCAGCACCCTGTGTCATCAATTCTTTTAACTTAGCAACCAATGGGACTACTCAAACCAGGGATGAATCATACATAGCCAGGAGCAGGCAGAGTATATCCCTGCCATGCTCAAGTTTCTACACACTCCTATAAGAATGGGCAGAGAAAATCTGTTGGCACTCCAAGCTGAGGTGAGGGGAAATCTCTATGTATGACTTGAATGCCCCTCAAGAGGGGTGCCACTAGAGGGTGCCACATCTCTCTCTCTCTCTCTCTGTCTCTCTCTCTCTCTCTCTCTGTCTCTCTCTCTGTCTCTCTCTCTTTTTCTCTCTCTCTGTCTCTCTGTCTCTCTCTCTCTGTCTCTCTCTGTCTCTCTCTCTCTATCCAGCCATAGTCTGTCTTCTGAGTACCAGTCCCTCATTCCCCATTGCCCACTGAACAGTTTGACTTGTATGTCCCATTGTTATAGTTGTTCAATTGTTTTTCAGCCATGTCTGACTCTTCACAACCCCATTTGGGAATTTTCTCAGCAAAGATACTGGAGTGGTTTATCATTTCTTTCTCCAGCTCATTTTATGGTGGGGAAATTGAGGAAAAAAAGGCTTAATTTCCCAAGGTCCTACAGGTAGTGAGTGTCTGAGGTCAGATTTGAAGCTCAAGTCTTCCAGACTCCAGGACCAGCACTCTAGCCACTGTACCTCCATTCAGCCTGTCCAAAACTGAACTCATTATCTTCCCCCAAAACCTCATCCCTCTTGCAAACATTCCCATTTCCTGTTAAGGACACTACCATCTAGCCTCCCAGCTACCTAGATTCCTAGTCTTGTGATTATTCTGGACTCCTCATTCTCCCTCATCCCACAAATCCCATCAGTTACCAAATCTTGTCATTTTTCTCTCTCCCATTCCTTTCTCTCTATTCACATAGCTACCACTACAGTTTAGGTCTCTATCATCTCTTGCCTAAACAATTGCAATAGCCTTCTAATTTGGGCTCCCTGCTTTAAGCCTCTCCTCATTATTTACCTAGTCTCCATCCTTCTCCAGGGATGCCAAGGTAAATTTCCTAAAGTATTTAATTTTTTTTTTCATTTTCGGAGGGGGGGAAAGGCTGGGTAATTGGGGTTAAGTGACTTGCCCAAGATCACATGGCTAGTAAGTGTTAAGTGTCTAAGGCTGGATTTGAACCCAGGTCCTCCTGACTCCAGGGCTGGTGCTCTATTCACTGTGCCACCTAGCCACCCTTCCTAAAGTATTTGAAGTCCTACATAATTTGACTCCAATCTACCTTACTAGACTTAATATACATTACTCTCCTCCCTTCATCCTATAGTCCTTGATAGCTTTCACACCTCCATTCTCTGTGACTTTCCTCTGGCTGCCCCCATTCCTGGAATGCACAGGCCTTCATGACGCTTCTCATGGCTAACCCTCACTAGCAAAAGACCACCCGCCATCCTTCTTTCCATTACCCTTGGCATATTCTGTAATCGGTAACAGTTGTGTGTTGATTGGCCACCAATTAATAGAGCCATCATCCAATATCGATGAGCACATACTATGTTAAATTTTCTCTACTGGGCTGTCCCTGATCTCAAGGACTTCACACTCTAAATGTTGTTGTTCAGTCATGTCTGACTCGTGCTGACTCTGTGTAAGGTTTTCTTGGCAGAGATACTGTAGTGACTTGCCATTTCCTTTTTCAGCTCATTTTATGGATGAGGAAACTGAAGCAGGGTTAAGTGACTTGCCTAGGGTCACACAGCTCCTAAGTGTCTGAGATTGGATTTGAACTCAGGTCTTCTTGACTCCAGGTGCTCTATCCACTGCACCACCTAGCTACACACTCTAATTGGAGGATACATATTGTACACCTTAATATGCTAAAGGCATTTGGTGGTGTAGTAGACAGAGTGCTATACTTGGAATCAGGAAGACGTGTGTTCAGATTTTGCCTTAGACACTAACTAGCTGTGGCCAAAGTCATTACCGTCTGCCAGGCTGTTTCCACATCTGTAGAAAGGAGACAATAATAGTCCCTTCCTCACAGGGTTATTGTGAGGATCAACTGTGGTCATATGTTTTAAGTGCTTTGCAATCCTTAAAGGGCTAAGTTTTACAGAACAAATCCTTTTATTAAGGGGATTTGTCCGGTGAAGTTTGGATTCAGTCAAAGGGCTGCACTAGGGGACCTAGAGGGCCATGTATTGCCTCGAGGCAGCAGGTTCCCCACCCCTGGATAGAAATGCTAGTTGTTATTATCATTAATGATTGTGGAACCTCCCAAGGAAGATCCCAGAGGTCCTTGAGTCCAACCTGAACAGGAATCCTCCATGTAATCTCCCTGACAAATGCTTATCCTTTGTCAAGAGAAAACTAAAAAGATGAATGATAGCAGGTAGGTGGCATAGTAGACAGAGCGTACTGGCCCTGGAGTCAGGAGGACCTGGGTTCAAATGTGACTTCAGATACTTCCTAACTGTGACCCTGGGCAAATCACTTAACCCTGTTCGCCTCAGTTTCCTCAAATGAGCTGGAGAAGGAAATAGCAAACCACTCCAGAATCTTTGCCAAGAAAACCCCAAACATGGTCAGGAAGAAAGGGACATGATAGATTGACAAAGCAAGACAAATAAATGAGGGGCAGGACTTTATGAGGAGAAAATGTTTATATTCTCATGAGGGAGGGGAAAAAGACACAAGGGTCCCTTCAGAGCCGTCCTATCATTAGGGGTCCTGAAGTAAAGTAAGATAGAGTGCCTAAAAATCGAAGAAGTTGGGGAGAGGGAAGGATACACTGAGGGGGAAATGGGGAGTGGAAGAGTGGGGGGAGGCTTATCTCACATGATAGAGGGCAGAAATAAAAAAGGGTCTGGGGGAGTGGACATCTCTTGACCTTCACTGTTGTCTGAACTGGTCAAAGGATCACACACCTTCACCAGTATGCCCATCCAACCTGCATTTGAAGACCTCCAGGGATGGCAAGTTCATTCCCTTCTTCAGATGATTATAATTATTAGGAATCAGTGTACATTTTTTTACTTTTGGCCTAGGCCTGTGATACTATTCAGCAGGAAGTCCCAGAGAGAAAACTCCCTCCATTAAAGCAAATCTTCAGTCATTTGTTGCCTGGGGACATTGAAAGGTAAGGGACTTGGCCAAGGTCACCCAAACCAGGAGATTAGATTTGAACCCTGCTCTTTGAAGCCAATTATACCCCCTATACCGGGCTTTATCTCTTTCTCTCTTCCCCTCCCTCAGTCCCCATGCCCTGTAACCAATTTTTGGGATAAATGCAAGCCACTCTTAAGGGTTTTGTGAGTTACAGAAGAAGTGCTTTTTTTTTTTTCTGAGTGAAAAGCAGCAGCTAAATAAAGTCTTGGAGACTTTAGCCAGAGAGCCTTGGAGCTGCAAGTTTAAGCCCAGCCTCTGACACAAGCTAACCAGGCAACCTCTTAACCCTGGTGCCCTCAGACAGCAATCTAACAGGATACAGTAGCTAATTTGTATCACTGGAGGGTCTTGCCATAGGAGGAGTTCTCTCCTAAATCCAGATCAAAAAAAGAAAGGGATATATAAATTCTCCCAGTGATTCTCTCTGGCTCCAAATCATGGAACCCCAAGTCTTCCAAAGATTGACTGAGGGAGGGCCATGGAGAGACATACTCCTGGTGCAAAATGGCTGGAGCACGAGCTTTGCTTACAAGAAACGGTGCCTAAAATATGACCCATGATACTTACAAATGGGTAAAGGAGGCACGCTGGGCACACAGCCAGAGAGAGGAAAAACAGGTGGATTGTGTTACTGCTCCTCTGATATCACTGGAATATTGAAAGTCCTGGAGGAAAGGCTCCAGCACATTGAGGAGACCCTAGGTGGCACAGTGGACAGATCTCTGGCCCCATATCAGGCCTTTGACACCAGCTGTGTGACCCTGTCCTTTAACCTCTGCCTGACTCAAGTTCCTCAAATGTAAAATGGGAATCCCCAGATTGTTGTAAAGATCAAGTGAGATAATTGTTATAAAATGATTAGCACAGTCCCTGGTATATAGTAGGTGCTTAATCAATGCTCATTCCTTCCCTCTGGGCCAGATGCCAGGTTAAGAAAGCTGGATGGAAATGGGACTGTGTCCTGGCAGAGTGAATGCCCACACTCATGGATTCGATTCTAGTCATTTACCAAACATCTCAGAGTGCCTAGCTCTGTGTTGAGGGTAGGGGTGGAGGGAGCTGATGCACAACCATCTACGATGCACTCTCGCTTCTCAGAGATGACAGTCTAAAAAGGGGACAAAGCATAGCCCCACGCATTTAGGACACCAGGAGGGATGGACTTGGAGCCAAAGGAACGGAATGGATAGTAAATACTGTCAGATAAGAATTCAGGAGGGAGGCAGCTAGGTGATATGGTGGGTAGAACACCTTCCCTGGAGTCAGGAGTACTTGAGTTCAAAAGAAACCTCAGACACTTATTAACTATGTGATCCTGGACAAGTCACTTAACCCTAACTGCCTCAAAAAAAATCAAAAAGGAATCAAGGAGGAAGAGATCAGAAAGAGGGGAGGGGAAGGGGAATCCAGGAAGGCTTCACAGAGGAAATGGCATTTGAGTTGGACTTTTCCTAAGCTGTTGAAGAAGACCAATAATATCATGAGATGGAATGTCTCATGACCTGCTGGTGAATTATATTTAAGGGAGGCAGAGTTGCACAAAGTCATTGGCCTTACTCTCTCCTCCAGAGTCAACAAAGTCCAGCAGCAGGATAAAAGTCAAGACCACTGCTGATGGCCGATGATGATGGTTTTAATAAATGGAAAGCTTTCAAGGAGGAGGAGACGTGGGATCAGAGATTCAGAGCTGAAATGGACCTTGGAGGCTAAGCTCTTCATTTACAGTTGAGAAAACTGAGGCTGAAGTTGGGACTTGCCTTGTAGGTATTTGTAGTACATTTACTATTGGTAGGTAGGTAAATGGCAGAATCAGCATTTGAACCAAGGCCCAACAGGAATAAAGTTTGGAAAGAGAGAGAGAAGCACCAGACTGGTTTGGTGATGCCACGGAAGAGATGGAACAGAGATCTCAGAGAGGGAAGCTATGGGAGATAAGATTAAAGAGGGAGGTCCAATGGCTTTTTAATGCCAGGCTAAGCAAATTGGACTTACTGTAAGCAATAATCGACCTTTGAGGGTGCTTGAGCAGAGGAGGGGCAGGATCAGAACTGGGCTTTGGGAAGGGGACTCTGCTGTGCTGTGCCTGAGGAAGGATGGGCAAAGAAGAGGAGAGCCAGGTTATGTTTACTGACTTGTACTGAGGTGTAATGTAAACTCCCTGAGGGCAAGGGATTGTTTCCCTCTTGTTTGTGTATCTCCAGCATTCAACACTGTGGCATTGACATGTTGCCAGTGACATGTTGCAGGTGCTTGGTCAATATTTGTTGAATGAATAGCACAGTAGAAAAGTGATAAGAAGTTGAACTTTAGTGGTAGCTGGATGAGTGGTGAAGGAGACAGATGCAAGAGACAGAAGAAAGGAAGAAGTGAACAAAGGGCATCTTGGAGAAGCTGGAGAGGGTCCCAGGAGGATGTTGGGATGGTATGGGCCTCCGGTCAGGCTCATGAGTTTAGCCTGGGGAAGAGAAGCCTCAGAGCAGGCTTGAGAGCTATCTTCAAATATCCAAAGTGTGGGAGAGGGAATTACCCTAGATCCTATTGGGGTGCCATAGTGCACAGAGTACTGAGCCTGGAGTCAGGAAGGCTCATCTTCCTGAGATCAAATCTGGCCTCAGACACTGACTAGCTGGGTGACTCTGGGCAAGTCACTTAACCCTGTTTGCCTCAGTTTCCTCACCTGTAAAATGAGCTGGAAAAGGAAATGGCAAATCACTCTAGTATCTTTGCCAAGAAAATCACAAATGGGGTCATGGAGAGTTGGACAGGACTGAATGATAGCAGCAGCTTTTGGCCCCAGAGGGCAGAGATGGGAGCAGAGGTGGGTTTTGAAAACAGGCAGGGCTAGGATTGCTGTTGAACTTCATTGTAACAATTAGAGCTATCTCAAAGTAGCATGGGACAGCCTGAAGAGCTGCTGAGTGGGCACTTCTTCATGGAGGCATTCAGGCAGAGACTGGGGAGACCACTTGTTGAGTATCATACAAATGGAATTCCTTTTGCTTATGGGGTGAGCTAAATGACTGATTGCTTGAGGACCCTGCCATCTCTAAAATTTAGCAATTCTGTGAAAGGACTTAGAGATGGAGCTCTCTTAGGGAGGGGAAAGAGTCAAAAATGACCCTTTTCAGCCTGGGTGTCACCTGGGAGGATGATGGTACCATCAAAAGAAATAGGGGAGATTGATAGGCAGCTAGCTAGGTTTGCTGTAGGTTTGAAAATAAATATTATTTAGTTTTATCTTCATAATATCTCTAGGAGGTTATGCGTATTATTATCCCCATTTTACTGATGAGGAAACTAAGTCTGGTTAAGTGAGTTGCTCAGGGTCACATAGCTAGTTCATACTTAAGGCAGGATTTGAACACAGGTCTTCCTGTCTCCAAGTCCAACCCTCTACTGCACCACTCTGCTACCTGCCAACATGCAAGATCTGA
>NW_027185782.1:6210411-6218907 GCF_028583685.1 Petaurus breviceps papuanus | reverse complement strand
TCTCCCTCTAGTTCTTCCTTCCAACCTAAGTTCTAGAATTGCTCAGAAGAAGAAAGGATTCCTGTAGGGCTAGTGTGATCAGGAAAGGCTTCCTAGAGACATCCTTCTTTGGAAGATGAATAGGGTTGGGATTGGCAGAGAAAACACCAGGAAATATGGGGGGGGGGTGTTGTGAGGGCATCGTCCAGGAGAGCCAAGTGATGGGATGAAGGCAAGTGTAGTCTGTGTGTATGCAGAAAATCACAGAGAAGAGGTTAACTTTGGTGAAATGGAAAAAGAAAAGAGTCCTGGGCATAGAGTCAGAAGAAATAACAAATGGCAAAGAATCAGACACGAGGGACAGCTAGGTGGCTCAGTGAATAGAGCACCAGCCCTGGAGTCAGGAGGACCTGAGTTCAAATTCAGCCTCAGAAACTCAATATTTACCAACCGTGTGACCTTAGGCAAATCACTTAACCCCAATTGCCCTGCCTTCCCCCCTCCAAAAAGAAAAAAAAAGAACCAGATGACTTCAGAAGCTAACTAGCTTACAGATTAGGCGACTGAGGCCCAGGGCATTTAAATGACTTGCCCAGCAAGCATCAGAGGGAGACTTTGAATCCAGGACTTCTGACTGCAGAACCAGCACTCATTCCACTTTACTGGTTGCCCTTCTCCCAAAACTGGGCCCAGTCTCCTGCCATTATGAACTGGACAAGGAGACCTTGGAGAAATCACTTGGCTCTTTGAATCTCAGTTTCCATACCCATAAACTTCGGATAATACCTGCTTCACCAGGTTGTGGTGACAATGATAAGAAAAAGTGCAAGAGATATTTCAACCTTTATTTTTATCTGTTATTATTCATCTAACGAGAGCTAGTAGAATGCCTGTAAGGGAGTCACAGGAGACACAGGTGGAAAAGTAGATTTCAGGCCAGACTGAAGGGCGCTAAGCTGATGTGTTCAGGTTTGATTCTTAAAAGGAGTAAGGTACTTTGTGATCACAGGGTTGAAAATGCCCTCAGGACATACAACATAGAATGACAAAGTTGGAAAGATCCTTAGAACACTTAGCACAGGGCACCCTCTACTCCCCCTCATTTCCCCTTTTTTGTGTCGTTTTCACCAATTAGAATGTAAGCTGCCTGAGGGTCGGGACTGTTTCGTTTGTTATCTCTACCACCCCAGCGCTTAGCACAGTGCCGCTCCACAGCCACAATCTGTCATCATCACCATCATTTATTTGTGGTTGTTATTAACTCATCTGTATCTCAGAGCTGAGAGGGACCCAGACTAGAGAACACTGAAAGTTAGTATTGATAGAGTCTTTAGAAAATATCTAATTCAGTTTACATATTGGAAAATTGATGCCTGGCCAGCAATGCGGAGCCATTAGCAGCATCTTTAGCAGAGAAGGAACATGATTATCAGTAGATGTCTGTCCCTGGCACTACCACCCAAGGCTTGGGGGGACCTTGACTTTTTCCACGGGAAGTAGGAATAAGTATGATCAGATCTTTTCAAAATGACCCCTCCCTTCATCAAGGGTGTGAGGACTTGGGATCTTGGGTCTCAGGACCTTAAAGAAAATTAGTTGTTCTTCAGAGAGAGTGGTTTGAAGGGAAGGGCTCTGGTTTAAGGGGTAGGGGTAACAGGACCGCGAAGTGCGGTGGAGAAAGGAGGGGGTGTGTGAAATGAGAGGGTGGGGAGAGGAGAAGGAAGAAGGTAGGAGGAGCAGGGAATGGGAAGGGGAGACCGGGTAGGAGGGAGAGAGTGTGGCTTCTAAGCGGGAGGGGATGTAGGGGCTGATCAGCGGAGGGATCCGCCCCCGAGAAGGAGAGGACTGTAGAAGAGGAGGAAAGGTAGGAGGAGGAGGGGGAGGAGGAGGGATCTTGTGGGGGTTGGGGCTGGGGGGAGGGGGCGGGGCCGGGCCTCACTTCGGCGAAGTTGGAGGCGCGGAGCTGGTACCGGGGACTTGCTCCGGCTTAGCCCGCGGCTCCCCCTTTCTCTCCCATGGCTGGATAAGGCGCCGCCCGCTCCCGGAGCCCGAGGCAAGGGAGGCGAGGCACCAGGATGAGGCCCGGGGTCCGGGGCCAGGCGGTCCGCTTGCTGGGCATCTGCCTGCTGGCCACTACTCTGCTGGCCTTCTCGGGAGCTGCGGCTGCAGGTGGGGGGGGGGGGGGGGGGGGGGGGGGGGGGGGCACTGCATCCAAAAACGGAGGGAGGAATCGAGAGTCCTTTGGGACAGACCAACGCAACCTGGGCCAGGGACCCCCTCCCTCCTCCTGTAGTGGGTGGAGAGGAAGGGGAGTGGGGACTGGGGGGCAGACGGGGGCGTCCCCCCTCTTCTCGCCGCCCCCTGCCCTCCCCTCCCCTGCCCTGCCCTGCGCTGCCCTGCGGTCAGTCCCGGAGCCTGGGAACGGGCTCTGCCGCCAGACCTTCTCCGCCCGCGCCCCCTCCCCCCTCCCCTTCCTCGGGGGGAGGCAGCGGGGCCCCGCGGCCCCGGCACAAAGGGCCCCTTCATACGGGCCGGCCCAGGTCGCCGGCGGCGGCGGGCTCACTGGTCTGGGGGCCGGGGAGGCTGGGCGCGGGGGGAGGGGCGGGGGCCGGGGCCAGGGCCCGCGGGGGAGGGGGTCGGCTGGGCTTCGGGAGAAGTTCTCCACTTTGTATTTACTCGGAGCAAAGTTCTTCCCAGTGACTGAGCGCGGCAAGAGCCGGAGCCCGGAGCCTGGAGCCTGGAGCCTGGAGCGGCTCCCTTCTCCTCCCCCCCACCCCCAGCTTCTCGGGTCTCCTTCCTCCCTGGCCCCCTTCCCCGCTCCCCTACTCGGCCGGGGGGTGGGTGAGAGGTGGCTCGGAGCTCTTCAATCTGGCCCTCCACTTTCCTGGGAATCCTCCCCCCACGTCCCCGTTCCCTGGATGGTGTGGGAAGGATTTGGGAAGGGGTAGGGTCCAGGGCTGCTGCCCATGTGCTCTTCCAGGGGGTGGGGGAGTGTTTGAGAAAAGGGTCAGGAATGGGGGAATCCCTAACTCCCTCTTCTGATCTCGGGGGTCTTTTGCCCCCTCCCCTTTAGGGAGGGGGTGGAGGGGCCCTCCCCCTTCAGGGACAATGGCTTCGCCGTCTAGACACCCCCTCCCCCTCGGCTCCCTCGCCTCGGTCCTAGCCCTTTCTTCTCGCAGACAATGCCGGAATGTACGCACCCCCCTCCCCAACTCCGGGCTGGCTAGCCCGGCCGAGGGGAGGGGGACGAGGGGAGTCTGTAGCAGCTGCGGGGCCGCAGCCCAGATGCGGGGGCGGCGGCCCATTCTCAGTCTTACTAGTGGCTAGGAGGGGAGGGGGGTTACCAAAGTACTAGAGAACATAGGGGGCTGGGACTATACCGCCGAGGTCTCCAGCCCACCCCAATGGGCAGGGCATAGGGCCTTGGCCCCTGGCTGGCACTCCTGTGGGAACTTGTAGGTCTTGAGAGACTATGGAGCTGATCCCCGGGCTTCTGTTCTGCCCTCCCCACTTTTTGGAGCCTTCCTCTAGGGCACAGCCCTGCCCCATCTTCCTGGCGTAATAGCCTGGCAAAGGCTGTGCCAAGCTCTGAGATGCCTCCCCCACCCCGTTTACTATATGGGAAATTTCCTCCACTCCACTCTTGGAGGAGGGGGCACAAATGAAGAGAACAGAGGACTTCATCACCTGAAAGTTGAGAAAATTCAACCCATATCCCACTTAAAAACGGCCTGAGAAAGAAAAGTGGGATTTTATCTGTTTTCAGAATTAAGAAACTGAAGCCAGGGGAAGTCATTTGACTTGCCTAAGGTCACACACAGTAAATTAGTGGCAGAACTTGGACTGAAACTTGGTCCAGCACTGAGTCCAGGGCTCTCCGGATTTCTCACTTGCCATAGTACTCATGACCCTGTCTCCCAGAGCTACAGGACATAGGGCACCCATAAGAACACTACTCAGAATGCCCACCCATGGCTAGGCACTGTCTGCTTACTCTGCTCACACTTGGTTGAGAAACCCTACAGTACCGTTCTGGGGAGACTGAATCCCAGCCATTGTAACTGTGTGGCCAGGGACAAGTCACTTCAGCTCTCTGAGTAACTTCTCTTAAGAAGGAAGACTGATCTGACACCATCTACCCCATGGGGCTGTAGTAGGGAAAGGTACCTGATAGCGGTATTAAAATGGGAGTGATGATGAAATGACAGACACTGTCGGTGTCATTAAAGGACCCACTGGCTGGCCTGAGATGAGTGATGTAGGTGTGACCAGGAACAGTCTGGGAGAAAGGTCATGTGTTAATGCTATAAAGAAGTGGAAACCAAGTGTGTCCTCTCTTTTCAGGCTTCTACAAACACCCTGGTTCTCATCCTCCCCTCTCCAGAGGACAGAGGCATCTTTTTTCCCAAGCCTTAAACCCCACCCCCTTCAGGTGTCCTGACTCTCTAACTCTGGACATCTTCCTCCCTTGGAACTTAACTCCTGGCCTTCAGTTTGCTGCTCCATTCCATATTTTCTTCCCTTGCAGCTTAGGTGGCCCCGGGGGGCCTCCCACATCTGGCTGGCACTGGTTTCATACACTCCTCCCCCTGCCAGGGGTTTCCTCTGATCAGACCCACTCCCTGCCCCCAGGCTGAGCTGGAGTGGGGGGCACAGAGCCCCAGGTGGTAGCAACAGCTGCAGAGCACAATGGTGCCTAGGCTGCCCAAACAGCTGGTAGGGAGTAGTGGCCGTGGGAACTTCCTAAGTTTGGTGGGGGGGATGCTTCCTCTGCCATGCCCCCAAATCTCCTTCCCAGCAGCCACAGCCTGCAGCTGTTGGCTCAAGGGGGTAGGGGATAGGAGGCAATCCCAGGAAAGTCTGGGTTCCAAGAGCATGGATGAGAAGGGCAGGATGTCTGGGCCCCAGGACCATCCTCAGTTGTGTGTGTGTGGGGGGGATGTATGGAGAGGAATGTGTCTCTGCCTTCAATTTCACTTTGGTGGCTTTCTTAGAACAGGCTGATGGACTATCCTTTTCCCTTCTCCCCACAGCCTCCCAGTGCCTGGACGGAGGGAGCCCCTGTGAGAATGGAGGCCGATGTGCCCTGCTGTCCAATGGGGAAGCTGCTTGTTTGTGAGTTGGGGTGGGTGGGTGATTTGGGGGCCAGAGGATGCTTCACCATCCTTGGGAGGTTTGTGGGCTTGGGGACTTGAAGAAAACAGAGAGGAAGTCCAGGAAGGACCCTAGGGAGTAGCTAAATTAATCCTTCCCAGGCTGATTCCCTCAACCTCTTCTTGGAATAGAGGAGGGGGAGGGGAGGCCAGGCGGTATGATCCAGAATTAGAGGAAAGTGTTCGTGAGAGCCTGCAATTTGGTGCTGGAAGGGACTTTAGAGACCATCCCTAGTCCAGTTCCTTCATTTGATGAAGAAACAAGATCAGAGAGGTTCAGTTTTTGACCCAACATCGTAAGTGGCAACCCCCCCCCCCCAGGATTTGAACCCAAATCCTAGTGCTTTGTGATACTAGGCTTCCCCTAGGATCCACAGCCCTGACCAGCAGTTTGACAGTGATGGGGAGAGGAGGTCTGGTACTCTGAGGCTCTTCAAGTACTACTTAGCCCCTGAGCTACCTCTTTCTGACCCCTTCTTGCACTCTGTGCATGTGTTCTCTTCTTTCCCTCTGACCCTTATCATGGCATTGTAGTTTGCCTGCTGTGTTTGCACCTTCTCCCCAGGAATGGCCCTGAGATTTTTTGGGGAGAGGTGAGGGAGGATCCCAAGATCTGACCCCAGGGTGGGCGGTTTCTATTTGGGCCAGCCTACCCTCTCCAGGGAGATGTCCAGGGGATGTACATAGAGAATTGCAGGGTTTAGAACCTAGAGATCATCTAGGCTTGGAAAAAGCAAGTTTATTTGCTCAAGGTCACGGGTTAGCAGACACGGACTCCGAGGCCTATTCCCAGAATCAGACTTTCACAGCTACGAGGGAGCTCAAGGGATCTCTTGTCTAACCCCCTACAACTTTCATAATAAATGAACATATATGCCTGCTTGAAACCAACTGAGAGTGAGACTCTGACCTTTAGTGCACTGGTCCATCAGCAAACATTTTAAAGTGCCTGCTAAGCACTATGGATACAAAGACAGGAAGCAACCCCTTGCCCTCTGAGGAGCTTATGTTCTATCAGGAAAAACAAGAACAGAATAATAATTATCATTTATGTACCATTTATTTATATGTATTCTTTCATCTGATCCAACAACGGCCCTGCTGGGGAGATGCTTTTACTATCTCCATTTTACAGATGAGGAAGTCAAATGACTTTGTTTAGTGGGGTCACACTGATCAGTAAGTTGAGGCCTGATTTGAACTCAGATCTTTTTGACTCTGAATCCATCACTGGCTGCTATGCTAAGTTGGCTCACAAGTACAGAGAACAGAGACAGGGACCCCTAGATGAGGAACTTCTACCAATGCAGGTCACACACTGGCTGTCTTAGGGATTGCCTAGAGTTTTAGTCCAGAATCAATCACCACGTGTGTGGGTGCCTGTTACATGTTGAGATCTGGTAGGTACCTGGGATGCAGATACAGCGAATATAATAATTCCTGTTCCCAAGGAACTGGCTTTCAAGTGGGGAAACCAGGAAGAACACATATAATTGTATATTTGCCTCCTCCCACGTATATATGTGTGCATGCATGTGTACATACATACTCTTTTATAAAGACAGCTGGGAGGTGTCAGAGGAGGGACTCTGATTAGAGTTTTCCCAGTTCTGGGGTAGGTCATCTAAGCTCTATCTACTAATCCACTATGAATACACAAGAGAAATAAATTCAGGATAATTTGGGGGGCACTAGGAGCTGAAGGGATCGGGAGAAGTCACTGTAGGAAGTGATGCTTGAGCAGGACACTGCATAGCAGTTCAGGCATCCATCCTCAGGATAGGGAGGAAGTCTACACTGGGCATCGAGAAAGGGCTGGATGAAGCTATGGCTAAGGCCAGAAGAGGTTGGGGAATGGGTGCTCCCCTGCCATGCACAGGCACGCACTGGATGGCTTGGGACAGAGGCAGAGTGACGTCACCCCTGTGAGGGATGGCCTGGGGAAAAGACAAGTCTCCCACCTGGGCCCCAGGTAGCTTGAAGTGGGGTGGGAAGCAGTTGTAGGAAACTGCACATGCGCTTTAGAAGCCACCCCCTGGCTCTGCCCCCTGCCTTGAGGTGTGCTTTGGAATGTGTGGGACAGGTGGATGAGCCCCGCCCCCAGAACAGGTGAATCACCGGGAATCCCGGCACCTGGCCTGGATTTCCTGGGATCAGGCACCACCTTCCACCGGTGCTGTGCTTTCCCAGCCACCCAGGCCCAGGCCCTAGCCCAGGGGTGGGGAATCTGTGGCCTTGAGGCCACATGTGGCCGTCTAGGTCCTCAAGTGTGGCCTTTTAACCAAATCCAAACTTCTGTGGCCTTGAGGCCAGATTCAGTCAAAGGGCTGCACTTGAGGACCTAGAGGGCCATATGTGGCCTCAAGGCCACAGGTTCCCCACCCCTGCCCTAGCCTCTCCAGAGGGTCCCCAAACCCCAACCCTACTCCTCCCACTTCCAACTCTGCCTCCTTCCCCCTCCCTGCCCCGTGAGGTATTAGGGTTGCTAGGTGACTGAAAAAGACATATATGCTGGGAATCAGAAGCCTTGGGTTTGAATTTGCTGTGTGACTGGGCAAATTACCTCACCCCTCTGGATCTCAGTGTACTCATCTGTAAAATGGGGAAGGGGCTGGGTAGTGGTCTGATAAAGGGCAACCTTTCAGTTCACTGTGGGGGAAGAGTGGAGGTGGGGGGAGAGGAGGGCATGTCTAGGCTGGGCGGGGCCAGGGTCGGAGTTTGGGTTGAAACCAGCTAAACCGGTTGGTTGGAAAGGCTCTGGGCTGGGCTGGGTTGGGCTGGGCTGGGAAGGGGAAGGGAGCCTGAGAAAGGACCTGGGGCCGTGGAAGGAGGGGCCATGAATTTGTCAGTTCTGTTCCCCACCCCCACCCCACTGGGTAGGCCCTGGTCCTGGGCTGGAGCCCCTCCCGATTCCCACAGTGCTATGCTGAGAGTCCCAGGCACAGCCCCTGAGGGACCTGACTCAAACGGGGGGGGGGGGGGGGGGGGAGAAGGGACCCAGGCATCCCTCCCATGCCTCTCCCCTTTCCCCCCAGGGAAGGCAGCTTTTACTCACTGCACATGCCCAGGCTGCTACCCTGCCCCTAGGACCAAGTTGGGGACGCTGGAGCTGAGCCCTTCTGGGGCCCCTCCTCACCCCACCTCCTCGCCTCTCCCTTCCCCAGTCCTTTCCCAAGGTCTGCTTTCAGTTACTTTTGATCCAGGCTGAGCACCTCTCCCAATGGCTGGCCTTGGCTTAGTCCTCGGCTCATTAGTAATCAGCTGTCCAGCTTCAGGCCCCCCTCTGCCCCCTCCAACCGAATCCGATTCAGTAAACATATATTCAGTGATTACTGTTCCAGAAAACCTGGCTCCCTTAGTGTAC
>NW_027185782.1:6203317-6210311 GCF_028583685.1 Petaurus breviceps papuanus | reverse complement strand
GGGGGGGGGGGGGGGGGGTGACTTGCTGCCTCTTGGCTCATGCAAACCCTGGAGTGTCATCTCCCATCTTCACTTCCTACCAGGAGGCCTTGGGGGTTAGAGGACAAGCCTCTCCCCTAGTCCTTAGGGCCCCTCTACTTCCTCCTCCTCCAGTTAGCTTGTATTTACTTAACTTTCTCACTTGTATCCTCTCAATAAACTTTAAATTCCTTGAGATCTGAGGTGGTGTGTATTCCATTCCCTTGGCCGCTAATTGTACTTAATAAATGTAAAATAAAACCTGCCATTGTGTGTGGTGAGAGCAGAGGCTCTGAGGGCCTTTCCTCCCAGTGACGGTAAGGTTACAGAAAGATAGTGGGACTGGTATCCCAGAGTCCCTTTCCCCTCTTCCTCCCAGACTCCCATACTTGTCGAGGAGGCCATCTGCCCTTTTGCCCCCTTATCCTGGGTGTTTCTCTGCCCTTCAGGTGCCATCCAGGGCTGATGGGGGATCGGTGCCAGTTTGCAGACCCATGCCACCATGGTCCTTGTACCAATGGGGGCACATGTAAGAGCTCTCTGCTTCAGGGCACTGTCCAGTACTCCTGCATTTGTCCCCGGGGATTCCGAGGTAAGGGACTGCAGGTGGGATGAGGTCTGATTTTAGATTGTATCCTATCCAGGATGGATCCCCTGGGCCCAGGCCCACCTTGTATTTCTGTCTCTTTCCTTCCCCTGCAGGACAGGACTGCTCCCTAATTGATCCTTGTGCCAGTAACCCCTGTGCCAATGGGGGTCGCTGCTCCAGCAACCACAATCGTTACAATTGTACCTGTCCACCTGGCTACCAGGGCCGCACCTGCCGCGGTGATGTGGATGAGTGCCGGGTGGGCACTGTGTGCCAACATGGGGGTACCTGCATCAATGTCCCAGGCTCCTTCCGCTGCCAATGCCCAGTGGGCTATGCTGGGCCCCTGTGTGAGAGTCCTTCAGCCCCGTGTGCTCCCTCCCAGTGCCGTAATGGGGGTACTTGCCACCAGACTGGGGAGTTCACTTATGACTGTGCCTGCCTGCCTGGTGAGCTTCCAACTTTCCAAGGGGGGTAAGGGAGGAAAGGAGAACATGCTCACATGCATGCTGCTGGCCTCAGCTGGGGCTTCCCTGCCAGGGCCTCCAGGGTGTCAGAGTCAGGAAATGGGCAGGAAGCTGCCTTGTGTGAGGAAGGAAGCAATTGTTGCCCAAGCCAAGACCTCTCTTCCTATTAGATTTCTGTGCATGATTTCTTCAGGCCAGGAGGTAGAGTTTCTTGACCCCAGGCAAAGCTGACCAGGAGACTTCTCTTTTCTTTCTCCTTCTTATACTCTGTCAGGCTTTGAAGGGCATGACTGTGAGGTGAATGTGGATGACTGTCCAAGGCACCACTGCCTGAATGGAGCTACTTGTGTAGATGGTGTCAATACATACAACTGCCAGTGCCCCCCGGAGTGGACAGGTGGGGAATTGACCTAGACCATACTCCAGAGCTGGGGTGGACTTGGCCTCTGTGTCCCTTCATCACTGCTCTCCTTTAACCCCTGGGACTGGGACCGGCTTAAGGGAAGGGAGGAGGGAAGATGAAAGTGTCAGATCTGTCAGGACCCTTGGCAGGTGGTACAATCAGGGCATAAAAAGCATCTAGCTCACAAGAATAATTAGTGAAATTGGAAGTAGTGGCAGCTGGAAGGTACCATTGCAGGTGAACTTCCCCCAAACCATTGGCCTCTCCAAGAAAGTATTTCATACCCCTTGTCCCAAGCACCCTTTGTGTTCCTTGCTCAGGATACTAAAATTGCTAGCTGGGTATAGGTCTGGTGGGCAGCATGCATGGGTAGCCTCCGGCCTGTCTGGCCCCACAGCCCTCCCTTTCTCCCTTCAGGTCAGTTTTGCACAGAAGACGTAGATGAATGCCAGCTGCAGCCAAATGCCTGCCACAATGGGGGCACCTGCTTCAACACCCACGGAGGGCATAGCTGTGTCTGCGTCAATGGCTGGACGGGTGAAAGCTGTAGTGAAAACATCGATGACTGTGCCACGGCTGTCTGCTTCCATGGAGCCACATGCCATGATCGGGTGGCTTCCTTCTACTGTGCCTGTCCTATGGGCAAGACTGGTGAGACCACATGGTTCTCTTTACCCACCTTCAGGTGTGGGAGCTCCTTTTCCCCACCCTTTGCCCCTACCCTCCAGGCTCTTCTGGGCTCCCTTTCTCTTGGTACGGTTCCTTGGGTTCCCCTTTCCTGGAGTCCTTTTGGCTCTTTGTTGTGGCCCTGGTCAGGTGCCCACCCTTTCCCTTCTAGGGTAGGGTCAGGGCAAATTGCTGTCCCTAGGGATCTTGACCCTTGCTGCTTGTCACCCACAGGGCTCCTGTGCCACCTGGATGATGCCTGTGTCAGTAACCCATGCCATGAAGATGCCATCTGTGACACCAACCCTGTGAATGGGCGTGCCATCTGCACATGTCCCCCAGGCTTCACAGGGGGGGCCTGTGACCAGGATGTGGACGAATGCTCCATTGGTAAGTCCACAGAACAGAGCTGGGCTGGCCAGGGATCAGGAAGGGCTGTGGTCTCACCAGTCCATATCTGTTGTAGGTGCCAACCCATGTGAGCACTTTGGGAAGTGTGTGAACACACAGGGTTCCTTCCAGTGCCAGTGTGGGCGTGGGTACACAGGCCCGCGGTGTGAGACAGATATCAATGAGTGCCTCTCTGGACCCTGCCACAATCAGGCCACCTGCCTTGACAGAATTGGACAGTTCACCTGCATCTGCATGGCAGGTAGGAGCCGGGTTCAGATTCAGGGGACATGAGGCTGAGGTTGGGGCCAGGAGGGCCCAAGGAGTGATGGGGAAAGGATAAGAGTTTACCTCCCACTTTGGAAATATGAGCTATGGTAAAGCTGAGCAGTACTCCTCACCAGGTCTTCCTCAGACTCCTTGGTGAGTGGGTAGCCCTGGCCCCATGTGGGAGGTATGACCAGCTGGGCTCCAGTGTCTGTATTCCCCTCCCCTACCTGGGCTTTCTCTACCCTGCCTTCCCTTTGGGGATCGGGGTGGGGTGATGAGTGATTCGGGGAAGGAGAGGCCAAGTTTGGTCTGGTGGCACTAGGTTTGTCTGAAAGACAGTAGGCTCACAAAACCCCATGGGGGGGATCTCAGGATTCACAGGTACGTTTTGTGAGGTGGATATAGATGAGTGTCAGAGTAGCCCTTGTGTGAACGGCGGACAGTGCCATGACCGAGTGAACGGCTTCAGCTGCACTTGCCCCTCAGGTGAGGAGACTGTGGGGGGGCAACAACATGGTTTGGAAGATGCTTTGGTTTGGTTGTTTGAAGGGCCTGGGATGCTGGCTGTGTGTCTGCTCCTCACCTGGTCCCTGTCCTTGCCCAGGCTTTAGTGGTATGATGTGCCAGCTGGATGTGGATGAGTGTGCCAGCACACCGTGCCACAATGGTGCCAAGTGTGTGGACCAGCCTGACGGATATGAGTGTCGTTGTGCTGAGGGTGAGTGTTGGGCCAGCCCCGTGCCTCCCACAGTGCCTGCCGATAGGCTTTGAAATGGAGGGCGGTGCTCAGGGAGGAGGTGAAGTCCTCCTCTTCCCTGAGGTGATCTTCCTTGTCCGGTCCCTGCCACAGGCTTCGAGGGCCCGCTGTGTGAGAACAATGTGGATGACTGCTCCCCGGACCCCTGCCATCACGGGAGCTGTGTGGATGGCATTGCTAGCTTCTCTTGTGCCTGTGCTCCCGGCTACACGGGTAGCCGTTGTGAAAGCCAGCTGGATGAGTGCCACAGCCAGCCTTGTCAGCATGGTGCCAAATGCCTTGACCTTGTCAATAAGTACCTGTGTTACTGCCCTCCTGGTACCTCAGGTGGGACTCTGCAGAAGGCTGGGGAAAGAGGGAGGGAATGCCCCGGAGGAGGGCCTGGGACAGGGAGGATAGTAGGGAAGGGAGGAAACAGGAGGGGGCAGCAGGCCTCAGCTGCCTGGTATTTCTTGTCTGTGTCCAGGGGTGAATTGTGAAATAAACCATGATGACTGTGCCAGCAACCCCTGTGACTATGGAGTTTGCCAGGATGGGATCAACCGTTACGACTGTATCTGCCAGCCAGGCTTCACAGGTGGGGGCTGCTGCCAGCATTGGAAGCTGGGCAGGAGATGGGATAGCATGTGGGCTTCTCTGCTTGGGCAGTGGAGAGAATCAGAGTTCCATATCTGTTCTCCCTCTAGGCCCACTCTGCAATGTGGAGATCAATGAATGCTCATCCAACCCCTGTGGGGAAGGTGGTTCCTGTGTGGATGGAGAGAATGGCTTCCACTGTCTCTGCCCACCTGGCTTTCTGCCCCCTCTGTGCCATGCTCAGCGCCACCCCTGTGCCAGTAACCCCTGCAGCCATGGGGCCTGCCATGATGACCCGAGTGGGTGAGCTCTGCCCCACCCCCTCCAATTGTTTTCCCTTTTCCTTCTTTTCTTCCTTAATTCTTTCCAGCTTGTGTGACCTTGGATAAGTCACCTACTTTTCTGGGTCTCAGTTTCCTCATTTGTAAAATAGGGAGATTGGATTCAGTGTTTTCTGAGGTCCCTCCTACCTCTGATTTTGTGATTCTGTGATGTTCCCTTGCCCTTTCCACCACACTGAGTTCCACCCTACTCTCCCATCCTCAGCTCCTCCCTCCTTCCTTTTCAATCCCTTTCTTCTCTTCTTTCCTCCCCAGTCCCCCCATCTGTCCCTTAGTTCCTTTCCTCTTCCGTTTCTGGACTTCCTGGGCTCCCCCCGCCAGGTGGTCCCTTTTATTCCTACTATGCTACTCACCGCTTCTCCCTTCTGTCCCCCTTTCTAGACACCGCTGTGAGTGTGAGCTGGGCTGGACTGGCCCCGCTTGTGACCAGAACAACAATGAGTGTGAGTCTAATCCCTGCCAGGCTGGAGGCACCTGTGCTGACTTGATCAACGGCTTCCACTGCACCTGCCCTGATGGCCTCCAGGGTCTGTGCCTGACCCCCTCCTCCATTTCTAAACTCCAGCTATCCTTACTCCTCTGGGCTCCGTGGGCCCTCGCTGAGACTCTCTCCCCTTCTCCCTTTGTCTTTCCTACCCTCACTGGACCTGTGGCGCTCCCCATTCCGCCAGACTCTCACTGATCCCCTCATGCCCACATGCCCCTGGGTTCCTCTCATTATACCTCCTAGGTTCCTCTCCTCTTTCTCTGTCTCCCAGATCCTTCCCAGGCCCTTCTCACCCCCAAAGCCTTTACTGGCTTCCCTTCCCTCATTAGTCCCCTATAACCTCATTGCTTCCCATCCCCTTCTGTACATCCAAGTAACTTACTGGGTCTTCTCTGTCCTTGTGTGCCCCCCAGGCCCACACTGTGAGCAGGATATCGATGAGTGTGAGGGGTCTAGGCCCTGTGGTCCCCATGGTTTCTGTATCAACTTCCATGGGGGCTTCAGCTGCACCTGTGATCCAGGCTATAGTGGGACCACTTGTGAGAGGGACATCGATGACTGTGACCCCAGTGAGTACTAGGGGCTAAGGTGAGAGGGAGGTGGGGAGGGGAATCTGATTAGGGGACCCCCCCCCCATCAGGACTCAGGCTCATCCACCTCCCTGTGCCCCCAGGCAGATGCTGAGGGTCTAAACACCTTTGAGGAGAAGCAGCATGTTCATAGGATCAGGGCCAGACTTTGGGCCTGCCTCTTGTGTTTGCACAGGGAAAGTCCTCAGCCTGGTCTGGACATTGTCAAAGCCTTTTGTCAGTCATGGCCAGGATCTCAGGGGCCTTTTCTCAAAGGTGCAGGTGGTACTCGCGCGCACGCGCGCGCGCACACACACACACACACACACACACACATCCTTAAGCTGTAATCACAATGGGTGATGGGGAGAGAAGGGATCCCTGAGAAGGAATTCCTCTCATTCTAGGGTTAGGGACTTAGACACATCCAGCCTTTAAATGACAGGGTGCATCCCAGAATCCAGGCCCTTTCCTAAAACACTTCCCGTTTGAGGGCTCACTTCAAATTGTGCCTTATTTTCTGTTCTGAGGGTTATTCCTGTCTCTCCCAACAAAGCAATGGCTAACATTTAACTAGCACTTACCAAATGCCAGTCAGTATTCTAAGTGCTTTACAATTATTATTACATTTGGTCTTCACTGGGAGGTAGATGCTATTATTACCTTCATTTTACAGATAAGGGAACTGAGGCAAAGAGAGGTTAAGTGACTTTTCTAGGGTCACATAGCTAGAAAGTTATCTGAGGCTGGATTTGAACTTGGGTCTTTCTGACTCCAGTCCCATTCTCTATACACTGGACTACCAGCCGCCTATGAATGAAGTCACAATGAATCATCACTTTTCTATGGAATTAGTCAATCAACAAAGCTTTGTCAGGGTTTTCTTAGGCATTATACTAAGGGATTGGGGTAAAAAAGCAAAAATAAGTGTCCTCTAGGAGCTCTTGAGGAGGGGTCAGGGAGGAGCATCATGTAACTGAATGGGTGGCCACAGGTCAGATGTATATAGAGGAGGTAGAAGCTTGTGCTCTGGGGTTAGGGACTAGCAGCTGGGGCAGGAGTGGGGGGCGCCACGTGGGGGTGGGGGGCTGAAGGAATAGCAAAGTTTCTTCAGTTCTTTGCTCACTTTATGGGCCACTCCCTGTAAGGTGGAAGCATTCCTTTTTCCTTTCTGAAGTTGAGGAAGCAGCCTTAGGGTGGTTGAATAACTTGCCCATGGTCATGAAGTTAATTTCTGAGCTGAGACCTGGACCTGGGTTTTTGAGGGCAAGTCCTTTCTCCACTCTGCTGCCTCTGAACAAAAGAGAAATGGGTTTGAGTTTTTGTGAGGCCTAATGGGAACAGTTGAGATTGTGGCCACAGATTTATTGCCCTGACCTGACAACTTCCTAGCATCAAGACAGACCAAGGGGATAAAATGTGTGTGTGTGTGTGTGTGTGTGTGTGTGTGTGTGTGTGTGT
>NW_027185782.1:6138121-6203307 GCF_028583685.1 Petaurus breviceps papuanus | reverse complement strand
TGTGTGTGTGTGTGTGTGTGTGTGTGTGTGTGTGTGTGTGTGTATGTGTGAGAGAGAGAAATGATAGGGTCCTGGGCAGTCTTGGGGAGACCCTCAAGAGCCCTGTACCACCCATCCCCCCAGACCCCTGTTTGAATGGTGGCTCTTGCCGGGATGGTGTGGGCTCTTTCTCCTGTTCCTGCCTCCCGGGTTTCACGGGTCCTCGATGTGCCCTGGACATCGATGAGTGTCAGAGCAGTCCCTGTGGCCCAGGGACCTGCTCCGACCATGTGGCATCCTTCACTTGCACCTGCCCTGCTGGCTATGGGGGTCTCCACTGTGAGCGCGATCTTCCTGACTGCAGTGAAAGGTGAGTTGGGGGCACTGATAGGATTGGGGTGTGGAAGGGTCAGGGTGTTGTCATGATTTAAGGGAAAGAGCTCTAGACTTGGGAGTCTGGAGACTTGGGCTTGAATCCTGGCCCTGCTTCTTACTGGAACTGTAGCTTCAGGCCTCTGGGGGCCTCAGTTTCCTCATTTGTGAAATGAGGTGGTAGACTCAATGATATCAAAACAGGCTCTACTGTAAATTCTTAAATCCTGTGACATTGGAGGGAGAGGCCGTGGGACCACTAACACTATCCTTCCCCTCTTCCCAGCTCTTGCTTCAATGGCGGCACCTGTGTGGATGGGGTGAACTCCTTTACTTGCCTGTGCCGGCCAGGTTTCACTGGCCCCCACTGCCAGAGAGAAGTGGGCGCCTGTCACTCGAGACCCTGTCAACATGGGGGCACTTGCATAGATGAGCACCGGGGCTACCGCTGCACCTGCCTCCCCGGCTATACTGGTGCCCAGTGCCAGGTCAGAGCTGGGGAGGGAAGGACTAGGTCTGGGAGGGAAGGAAGGGGGCTCTGTTTCTGCTCCCAGATCCTGAGGGAGCTGCCCCTTTCCCCCAGATGCTGGTGGATTGGTGCAGCAGGGCACCCTGTCAGAAC
The DNA here is from genome assembly GCF_028583685.1 of Petaurus breviceps papuanus. Classification (NCBI taxonomy): domain Eukaryota; kingdom Metazoa; phylum Chordata; class Mammalia; order Diprotodontia; family Petauridae; genus Petaurus; species Petaurus breviceps. Next base: position 6,202,334 of record NW_027185782.1, on the reverse strand, counting down.
AGAGGCCGTTGTACCCAGACGGGCCCCACCTTCTCCTGCCATTGCTCTCCTGGCTGGAGTGGCCATTTCTGTGATGTCCCTAGTCTTTCCTGCAGGGCAGCTGCAGCTAAGAAAGGTGAAGCCTATTCAAAGAATGGGTGGAGGGGTCTGGGAGTGGGCTGGAAGGTCGGACGGGGTCGGGAGAGGCTGTACACCTAAGGAGAACATGATTCTGACTCCTGGACTCCCTGCTCAGGGGTTAGGCTACAGCAGCTTTGCCATTCTGGGGGTCGCTGTGTGGACTCGGGCAGCACCCATCACTGCCTGTGTCCGGCCAGTTACACGGGGAGCTACTGTGAACAGGAGGTAGATTTCTGCAGCGTCCAGCCCTGCCAGCATGGTGGCACGTGCCGCGGCTACGTAGGGGGCTACGTGTGTGAGGTGAGGCGTGGCTGGACTCAGCTGGAGAGGAGAGGGAGGCAGGAGAGGGAGGGCCATCTGTCAGAAATGTGTTTGGTGCATCTTGTGTGTGTCTCACAGTGTCCCATCGGGTATGAAGGAAACAACTGTGAGGCTGAGGTGGATGAGTGTGAGTCCCAGCCTTGTCAGCACGGGGGGTCCTGCATTGACCTTGTGGGCCGCTACCTCTGTTCCTGCCCTCCTGGAACACTGGGTAAGGCTGGGAGGCTGGGGCTCGGCCGTGCCGTGGGCTGTGGTGCAGGCCCAGTGTCTGACCCTCCTCCTTCACCACTTTCCTTCCAGGAGTGCTCTGTGAGATCAATGAGGATGACTGTGCCTTGACCCCCGGTGGGGAACAGGGCCCCCAGTGCCTACATAATGGGACATGTGTGGACCAGGTGGGAGGTTACCGGTGCACCTGCCCCCCTGGTTACACAGGAGCCCACTGCGAGGGGGACCTCAATGAGTGTAGCCCTGGGGCCTGCCATGCCCCCCACACCCGGGACTGCCTCCAGGATGTCTTTGGGGGCTTCCACTGCCTCTGCCACCCTGGCTATACTGGTGAGGCCTGTGTTTGAGGTCAGGGTATCAGCCAGGGCCACAGTTAGGAGGCGTGGGACTGGGCTGGGGAGATAGGGGGTCCCTAGGGTAGAGCCAGGCTAGGGGACATTCATGGGTCAGCAGGATGGTTGGGATGGGGGCCTACATGTGGGATAGTGAAAGGCATAGGAGTGGGAGTGGGCTTCTGGGCAAGAGGTCAGTGGAGAAAAGGGTTTGAAAGATGGTAAAGGTCTTGCCATCTCTCCTGAATGGATTAGGAAGAGAGGAGCTTGGATGGTAAAGTCTGTCTGTTTTCCTTCCACAGGCCGGCGATGCCAGACTGCACTGTCTCCCTGTGAGTCGCAGCCTTGTCAGCATGGGGGTCAGTGCCAGCCAAGCCCCAACAATGTCCTGGCCTACACTTGTCATTGCCCTCCGGTATGTGGAGCGGGCATCTCCTGGGGAGGCAGGGGATTCCTGGGTTCGAGAAGTAGCAGCTGAGGGTGGAGATGGGGTCTTCTCGGGAAGAGGGACCCCCTCTCTGATCTCTGCTGTATATTCTCCCACAGCCATTCTGGGGCACCAGCTGTGAGCGAGTGGCCCGGTCCTGCCGGGACTTGCCTTGTGCTAATGGGGGTTTGTGCCAGCTGACAGCTCTGGGCCCCCGCTGTACTTGTCCCCCAGGCCTGGCTGGACCCTCCTGCCACCTCCGTACCAACACTAGCTGTTTGGGTACCCCCTGCCGACATGGGGGCACCTGCCGGGTCCTGACCCAGGCCCCTTTCTTCCGATGCCTGTGCCCCCCAGGCTGGGAAGGTGCCCACTGTGAGGGCCGGGTTCATGGGGCCCTGCCACCCTTGCTGCCACCCCCTGAGGAGCCACAGTGTCCCAGAGCCAGCTGCCGGGACAAGCGGGGTGACAAATACTGTGACCGGGAGTGTAACTCACCTGCCTGCCAGTGGGACGGAGGCGACTGTTCGCTTAGTGTGGATGATCCCTGGCACCAATGCCAGGCCCTTCAGTGTTGGCGCCTCTTCAACAACAGCCACTGTGATCCGGCCTGCAACACACCGGCCTGCCTCTATGATAACTTTGACTGCCACAGCCAGGAACGTGGCTGCAAGTGAGCTCTTCTGCCCTCTCTGAGCATGCCTAGGCCAGGCTCTGGTCTGCTCTCAGTCTGTTTGGCCATCTGCCTGTGTGTCTGTCAGCTTCTTCCCTTCCCCGCCAGTCTGCCAGGTCCCTCTCTTGCTCTTCCTTCTAGGCCTCGATTATGTAGTGAGCAGGGGCTTCCCCTGCAGGATCCCAGACTAGCTCCCCCGCTGTCCCCACAGACCCCAGCCCTGACCATCTACCCGTCCCCTTGGTTGGCTTTGTTTGTTCCCAGAACAGGCTGCCCAGCAGCCTTATAGCTCCTAAACATAGAGGGATAGATTGTAGGGTTGGGCCAAGAGCTCTCCCTGGGTCATTCCCCTCAGCTGTCACAGCTACCATGTCTTCCTTCTTGGGGCATCTAGTGCTCCTGGCTCCTCTTGCTTTTGCTGAGAATGGCTTCCTGGGGAAATTCCTCTGTCCATCTCTCTTGGGGCAGATAGACCTGATAGGAGACAATACCCAGGTGTTAATGATGGATCTGAGAGGACAAAAGGTCCTTCCTGTCCTGCTCCAAAGTGGAATTGAGTTCCTTAGGAGAAGTAGTAGGTTCCCCATTCCTGGAGGGCTTCAGTAAGAGGTTAGAGGATGGCCTGCCTCTGGCGAATACTCCAGAGTATTGCTTTGGGGTAGTGGCTACATGGGCACTCTTGGGGGCTGTCCCATCTAGCTTTCAGGCATTCCAGCTAAAGTGCTGTCAGGAGGGAGTGACAGAGATAAGCCAGGTACTCACCCTGCTATGCTCACCTTCGAAGAATTTGACTTTAGGTGACTTGAGGTGAGCGTCTGCCTCTGGGAAACTCATCTTTGTTAATCAAATACAGCCTGTCATTTACTAATCTGGATATAGGATCACAGGCTTAGAACTGGCAGGGACCTGAGAGGCTCAATGTCCTCATTTTACAGATGACACGAGATCCAAGTACGTTAAATGATTGACCTGAGGTTCCAGACTTATTATGTATCAGAGGCAGGACTTGAATCCAAGTCCATTCACTTCAAAACTGACGTTCTTCCCACTGGACCATACTTTCTTGGCGCTTTGGGGATAGACCTGTTTTGTGACTGAGTACATGTGTCTATTATTCAGGTTACCTGGGAATCTGAAGGTTATTTGATGAGTAAGGATTGAATTTTTATGGGGTGTCTCCAACTGGAGGTGAAAGAACCTCGAGGATTATCCCTGCTCCTTTCTAGAGATAATTCCTGCTTTGATAGCATTAAAAAAATTATTTCTTATTAATTTTCAATATTCACTTTTATAAAATCTTGAATTCTAAATTTCCCTCCCTCCCTCCCTCCATTCCTCACTCCCCAAGATGGCATGTAATCTGATATAGGCTATACATGTACAATTACATTACACATATTTCCACATTAGTCATGTTGGGAAAGAAAAATCAGAACAAAAGGGTTAAAACCACGAGAAAGAAAAAAAAAAGAGCAAATAGTTTACTTCGAATCTGCATTTGGACTCCATAGTTCTTTCTTTGGATTTGGACAGCATTTTCCGGAAAACATCAGGAGTCTTTTGGAGTTGTCTTAGGTCCTTGCATTACTGAGAAGAGCTAAGTCTATTTGATAGCAACTTTAAGATTTACAGGGTAGAAAGCTTTTCTCACCACAGTCCTAGGTGGCACAGGGGCCACAGAGATTGTTCTCATTTTACAGATGATGAAACCGACTCAGAGATGGGGAAATCACTTGTCCAAAGACACAGAGCTAGTTAGTGGCAGAGAAGGAGAGTGACTAAGAGCCTTTTAACTATCAGAGGCAAGCTCTCTTTCCCCCTCCCTTCCTTAGGCAGTCCCAGAGGCAGCCTAACAATTGTTTCTGTATTCTCTAGCTTTCTAGGAGGCAGCTAGCTGGTTCAGTTGTTAGAGCACTGGACCTGGAGTCAGGAAGATCTGAGTTCAAATCTGACCTCAGATGCTCACTAACTGTGTGATCCTAGGCAAATCACTTAATATCTGTCTTAATCCACTGGTGAAGGAAATGGCAAACCACTCCATTATCTTTGCCAAGAAAACACCAAATGGGGTCACAGAGTTGGCCATGACTGAACAACAAAACCTTTCCTTGATTGACCAGTCTTCTCTTGCTAGGAAGCGTCCCCCAGGATACATTACAATCATAGTAAATGATTTATTTAGGGAGACCCCCCCCAAGGCCCCCCATTGAGATTACAGGGCACACCAGTCTAAGGCAAAGGGACTGATAATCTCTGTGGGGAATGAGGGGAGGGAGAGACTCATGCCAATCTCTGTTTCATAGGGATACTTCCAAGTTTTCATTTTAGAGAACTGTTTCTGACCTTATTTCAGGTTTTGGGCCTATGACACCCACACTTCCTTTCTGTTAATTACCATAGGAGGTCTCTACCCCAATCACCTCCTTTTCAATATCTTCTTATTTGGCATCAGAGTTGTAGAATGTCAAGGAAAGGGCCTTCAGAAACCATCTTATACCAGTGGCCTCATTTTACATGTGAGGACCTGAGACACAGAGAAGGGAAATCTTGCCCAACACCATACAAAGTTAAGAAGGCTTGATTGACGAGAGGTTGTCTGTCCTCTGCTTGAAGCAACCCTCAGTGACAGGGAATGTGATGCCCACTTTCCCCACAGTCTGCCCCCATTCTCTGTCCCTCTCTGTCTCTTTCATTCCTCCTTTCTTAGACCCTGTGCCGGGAGGGAGGAGTGGCTTCCTTGTGGTCAGTTACAGGGAGATCAGACCATGGGCCTGAGGCCCCAGGGCCGCTGACTTGGCTCTCCCTGTGCCCTTTATTCTTTCCTCAGTCCCGTTTATGAGAAATACTGCTCAGACCACTTTGCTGATGGCCGCTGTGACCAGGGCTGTAACACAGAAGAGTGTGGCTGGGATGGACTGGACTGTGCGGGTGCTGTGCCGGAGCTGCTGGCTAAGGGGGTCCTTGTGCTCACGGTGCTGCTTCCCCCAGAGGAGCTACTTCGCTCCAGCGCCGACTTCTTGCAGCGTCTCAGCGCCATCCTGCGCACTGCCCTGCGCTTCCGCCGAGATGCCCATGGCAATCTCATGATCTACCCCTACTACAGGCCTGGTGGACATCCCAGCCGGGAGCTGGCCTCTGAGGTCATCGGGTGAGTGACACGGGCAGGCTAGAGCCCACTGGCTTCCCTAATTGTGGTCATCCAAATTCTCATCCCTGTTCTGTCTTTGTGCTGGGGATGAATCCCTGATCCTTACTTAGTTCCTTATCCGTCCTCACTTATGCTCCTCAACTTCTTCTTTTCTTTCAACCTCCTTTCACTTAGTGCCTTCTCACACTTCCTTCCCTTCTTTCCCCTAACCCCTTTTTACTCCATCATCATTCTTCCCCTCCCTGCTTGTTGCCCCCATCTCTCCCCTACTCCCCTTCTTGGAAGTGCTCTCTGTCTCTCATCTCTTTTCTCTTCCTAGAAATGCTCTCTATTTTTCTATCTCTCCACTTTTCCTCCCTACATGACTCTGACCTTCCCCTCATCTCTGATGCCCACTTACTAAGTGACTGTTACATATGTAGGTGCTGGTGGTACAAAGATAAAACTGGCACAGTCTTGTGCCATTCATTCTGCTGGAGGTGGAGGGTGGAACATATTTGTAGATGAATGTCTTTCTGTCAACTGGAAGGAATGTCCCTAGTGGTGGGAGGGCCCCAGGGATCTGTGCTTGGCCCTGTACTCTTTCACATATTTATCAAGGACTTGGATAAAGTCCCAGATGGCGTGCTTACATTTTACATTTACAGATGACGCCAAATGAGGAGGGCTTGTTAATATGTGGCATGTGACAGTCATGATCCAAAGGAATCTCAGGAGACTGGAATATTAGGCATAATCTAGGAGAGTGAAACTGAACATGGGTCAATGTGAAGGCTTAGACCTCTGTTCAGAAAATCAACCTCAAGTACAAGATGGCGGAAGTGTGGTTAGATCACAGTTCATTTGAAAAAATCTGGGAATTTTAGTGACCCCCATGATTATTAATATGAGTCAGCTGCTAAGAAAGCAGATGACATTTTTGGATATGCGAGGAGAGGTTCCATGTCCAGAACTAGGGAGAGTAAAAGTCCTGTTCTACTCAGGAATATTGTGTTCAGATCTGGTTATCATAGTGGGAGAAGGACAGTGATTGGTGGAAAGGACGGCAGCACAGTCAAGTGGAAAACACATTGGACCTGGACTCAAGGCAAGTCAACAAGCATTTATTAAGGCACCTACTGTGTGCCACACTGTGCTGGGCATACAAAGAGAGATAACAGACGGTTCTTGCCTTCGAGGAGCTTGCATTCTAAAGGGGATAGACAACATGCAAACAACTATATATACATGCTATATGCAGGATAAATAGAAGAAGATCTTGGAGGGAAGGTTTTAGGGGAATTGGGAAAATTAGGAGAGACCTGCATTTGAATCTGGGCAAATAGTATCTACAGCTTTACCACATAGGGATCAAATGAGATCTTGGATGTAAAGTACTTTTCCAGCCCTGTAGGACCTAGTGATTAGGAGGCCGGACAGTTGGTTGGAGAAGGAGAAGACTTAGGGAAAAGAGGGATTAGTCTTGTTTTGTTCAGCCCCATGGAACAGAACTAGGAGCAGCAAGGGGAACCCAGAGAGAGAAGCAAATTGTGCTTCAATGTAAGGGAGGTTTTCTTCCTAAGTGGCACAGTGGCATTTTTATTTGGAGTAGGAGGACCCAGGCCCAGTTCCCCATGGTGCTCCTTCAGACCTTGGAGGATATCTACTTCCTCTCTCTGGGCCTGGGTGGTTTTTTCTGTCAAATGAAAGGGTTGGGCTAGACTGTCTTTAAGGGTACTCTCAGCTCAGATTCCTTTGATGCTTGGCATTAGAACTCTCCTGAAGTGGAATGGGAGCCTTAGGACAGGGAGCAGCTTTCCTGTCACTTGGGTCTTCAGGTTAGAGGTGAATGAGCACTTGGGGGTATTGAAGAAGAAATTCCTGGTATGTGTTGGCCTTCTTCCTCTCAGGTGGATTCTGTGATCCTGCTTTTACCACTCATCTCTGCCCTCCTTTCCTTCTCTACCCCCATATCTCTGCCTTGCCCATTTCTTACCTCTTTCCTCTCTCTTCCCATCATTCCCCCCCATCTGTATTCTGCTCACTTACCCATCTCTCCTACCTCCTCTTTAACCCCATTACCCTTCCATGTCTCTGCCTTGCACACCTCTCCACCTCCCCACTTTTTCCTTCCTTTTCTTCTTCTCCATCATTCCCCCGCCCCAGTCTGTGCTCTGCTCACCTCCCCATCTCTCCCCTGCTTCCCCCATACTTCCCCATACCCACCATCTTTCACCTTCCCCTCTGGCACACAGCCTTGTCTTTGCCTCTTTTCTCTATCCTGTTCCCCACCCCTTCACTCCCTCTCTGCTTGATGCTCAGTGTTCCTCTTCCCTCCCCCTCACTGCTCTCCCTCTTCTCTGCCCTCAGCTCAGTGGTGATGTTAGAAATCGATAACCGCCTGTGCCTTCAGACCCCGGAGAGTAACCACTGCTTCCCAGATGCCCAGAGTGCTGCTGACTACCTGGGGGCCCTGTCTGCTGTGGAGCGGCTGGATTTTCCCTACCCTCTGCGGGCTGTGAGGGGTGAGGCACGGTGGGGCGGTAAAGAGGAGAGAAGGCAGGCTGGCCATGAGTGGGGTGCCATGGGGAGGGCAGCAGATCGGAGAGTTTTCTCCTCTCTCTAGGTGAACCCCTGCAGCCCCCCGAACCCAGCTTGAGGCTGCTCCCACTGCTTGTGGTTGGAGCCGTCATTCTCGTCACCTTGGGTCTGGGTGTCCTCGTTGCTCGGAGGAAGCGTGAGCACAGCACCCTGTGGTTTCCTGAGGGCTTCTCACTCAACAAGGAGTCAGCTGGGGCCAACAAGGGTCGTCGGGAGCCCGTGGGCCAGGATGCGCTGGGCATGAAGTGAGAGCCGTGGTCTCCCCCAGGCCTTCTCCTCTCCTCTGACCGCTCTAGTTTCCCTGTCTCCTCCTTCCCAGTTCCATTCTCTGTGACAGCCTCTTTCTCCCCTCTGTCTTCCTCCTCATCTCCTGAGACCTTATGGCTTCTCAACACTATCTCTTAAGACTTCCACCTCCTTCCCATCCTCTGTGACATACTCCCTTAGCACCTCCTTGCGCACCTCGATCCTGTGGTTTCCAAGTGTCATACTCTGATCTGAGTCAAAAACATCATCGTCTCCCAGCATGGGCACCCTGACATCTACCCAGTATGCTTAATTTCTGTTGGCGCTCCCAGTGCCTTCCCTCGTGGACCCACTTGACTGGATGGCTTGTCTTCTGTAGGAACATGACGAAAGGAGAGAGCCTGATGGGAGAGCCCTCAGAAGACTGGATGGACACAGAGTGCCCTGAAGCCAAGAGACTGAAGGTGCTGACCCGTTCCCAGCCCTGCCCCATCCCCCATCCTTTCCCCACCTCCATTCTTCAAGATCACAGTCATATGTCTGTCTGCTCTTTTGCAAATTCCCCAGGCCTGCCCCAGTCTCACTTTAGTCCTACACCCCAACTTCTCTTCATCCCTTGCCTTGTTACCTCCAAAGGTACAGTTTGTCCAGGCTTTTCTTGTTACTTATACAGACAGTTCTAGCTTTGTGTAAATTTGCATTATGCAAATTGAACTTTAGATGAAGAATTCTGAAAGAAATATACACTTTATATAGTACTGTTCTCTCTCTATCTGCTTCTGCCTTTTGGTTTGGTGGTCCATAGCCCTTCCCATCCCTGCCCCCCCAAAACCCTTTCCAAGTAAAAGCAGAATGGACTCATGGAGAGATTGCCACCACTGGATTGGGGCTTGGCTTGAGACCTCTGGTCTGAGAGAGACCTTTGGCCTGCTCTGCCCACCCACAGGTTCCTTCTCCTGTGTCTGTCCCCTTCTCCCATATATTGGCCATCGTCTCCTGTCTGTGTCCATGTCTGGCCCCTTCTCCCATATTTTGGCTGTCCTCTCCTGTCTGTTTCTGTGTCTGGCCCCTACATGCCTGCTCCTCATCCCTTTCTTCCTCTTGGTTTTGGCCTGGCCCCCATGTGGTTGGCCCTGGGCCCTGTGTATTCCTCCTGCTGCTCCCGCTTGTCCTTGAACTATGTGTCAGCCCTTTCCCTCCATGGACATGAAGCCCTCCTTCTGCTTGCCTCCTTCCTTCCCTTCCCCAAATCTGTGGGCCAATGTGCATGGCATAAAAATCTCTTTATATGGAGGTCTGCAGAATGGTCTGCTTCCATAAAGTGAAAATGGTCTGTCCATTCAGAGGGAACAGGGACCACCCAAAGGCAGAGTCCCAAGGTCTTGAATCTCTCAGATATCCTGGGGCAGCTGCGGGAATTCTATGCAGGCTGCCTCTACCTGGTTCATTGGGCATCTGGTAATAGTGAGGCCTAGGCTGTTAGCTAGGGATGGATACAGCTCAGTCCCCAGTGCTGTCCTCTCTTTGCTCCCACTTCGTCCTCTTTATCTCTGTCTCCTCCAGCTCTGGCCGCCTCCATTAGCTCTTGGCAAGAGCTACCAATAAAGCTTGAATTATTTGGACCTCAAGTTCCCCTTCCCCCCTTTGGCTCTAGATCTTAATATACTTTCCTCTCTGCCCTGTGGGGGCTCCTTGAACTCCTGGAGGAGAAAAGGGGCTGCCTCTCTGGGCCCCACAGGTTACCTCTCTGGCTTCAGGTTACCCTGTTTTCTTCCTTCCTCATCCTTGGTATTTCCCTGGGTTTTCGGCCTCAGGAAACCTGATTCTTTCCACAGTCTGGTTTTCTTTTGATCTGAGCATGGGCCCTGCCCCTTGCTGACATACACAAGCTGTGTCTGAATCCTCTCTATGCATGGCTGCCGAAGATTCTATGTCTTGCCTCCTCCTTGCTCTCGGTTGACGTCTAGGCCCAGTCTCTAGTTTGTGTGAGACTAACCTAGGGAAAGAGCGATGGGAAAGGGATTGGGTCTTGTATCTTTCCTGAGAAGTAAGGCAAATCTTCTCAATAATCCATGCATTCTAGGGTGGAATGAGCTGCCCTGGGAAACAGTGAGTTCCCTGTCCCTGGAGGTCTTCCAGCAGAAACTGGATGTCCTCTTGGAGGGAAATGTTGGAAAGAAGCTGCTTGGTCTGTAGGCATCAGATGAGATCTCCGAGTTCTCTCCCTGGGGACCTTCTGTGGTTCTTTGATATAGAACTCAGCCCTTGGAATGATTCATCTCTTCTCCTGTTACTTCCAAAAACACACACACAGACTGGCCAGCATTTTCTAGTCACTTATTGTGTGCCTCAAGGGACATGCAGAGGGAGTGATTTTCCTGACATCTGCGCAGCAGAACACTGGGTTTGAAGTTAGACTCAGGTTCAAATTCTGCCTCAGAGACATCCTAGCTGTATGACTCTGGACAAGTCACTTACTCTCTTTAAGCAATGAAGAAAGGATGATGGATTTGGGGGTCAGAGGACCTGGGTTTCTGGGTTCGAATCCTGACTCTGCTCCCTATTACCTACATATCTATGCCATAGTTTCCTCTTGGATGAGAAGGTTTCTTCAAGTTCTAAATCTCTGATTTTGATAGGATTCTTGTAAAGGCCTAACTTTCAACTGTATTGACATAACACTTTCAGGTTTGCATAGCTCTTTTTTTTAATTCTTTACAAATGCTTTATTAACTTCTGATTTACATCATTCATTTCCACCAGATTTTAAGTTACAAATTTTCTCCCCATTTTTCCCCTACCCACCCCCCCAAAATAGCAGTCCCACAGGATATCCCCTCCTCCAATCTGCTCTCTCCCATATTGACTTTTCCAGTCGATGCCTCAGTGCCTGTATATCTTATTTCCCAATTACATGTAAAATAGTATTAATAATAGTGTGTATATATGTGTGTGTATATATATATATGTATATATATTTGAGTATTTGATTTTAAAACTTTGAATTCCAGATTCATTCCCTTCCTCCCTTGTCACCCACCCTTACTGGGAAGATAAGCAATTCAGTATAGGTTGTACATGTGTGGCTAATGCAAAACAATGACATAGTAGATATATTGTAAAAGACTGACTATATTTCCCTCCCTCCTATCCCACCTCCTACTTATTCTATTCTCTACTTTGATCCCATCCCTTTTCAAAAGTGGATGCTTCCAACTTCCCTCCCCCCCAGCCTGCCCTCCCTTCCATCATCCCCCCTCTCATTCCCTTCCCCCCCTATTCTCCTGGAGAGTGAGATACCCTATTTAGTGTGTATTTCATTCCCTCTTCAAGCCAAATTCAATGGGAATAAGGTTGACCCAATCCCTTTTGCCTTCCTATTCTTCCCCTCCATTGTAACCATTTTCCCTTGCCTCTTCTATATGAGATAGTTTACCCCATTCTGTCTCTCCCCATCTCTTCTAATTATATTCCTCTCTCACCCCTTAATTTCACCCATTAAGTATCATCCCTTCCTGTTAAATTGGTCCTGTGCCCTCTATCTATGTATACCTGTAAACATATATACACACATTCACATATGTATTCATATGCCCATATACCCTCACATATAGACATATATATATATGTATATATATATATATATTTCTATTCCCTTCAACTACTGAGAAAAGTTTCATAAGTTACAATTATTGTTTTTCCATGTAGGAATGTTAATAGTTCAACTTTGATAAGTTCCTTATGATTTCTTTTCCCTGTTTACCTTCTCATGCTTCTCTTGCTTCTTGTATCTGAATGTCAAATTTTCTATTCAACTCTGGTTTTTTCATCAAGAATACTTGAAAGTCCTCTATTCCACTGAATGACCATATTTTCCCCTGAAACATGATACTCAGTTTTGCTGGGTAGGTGACTCTTGGTTTTAATCCCAGCTCCTTTGACCTCCGGAATATCATATTCCAAGCCCTTCGATCCCTCAGTGTAGAAGCTGCCAGATCCTGGGTTATCCTGATTGTGTTTTCGCAACATTCAAATTGTTTCTTCGTGGCTGCTTGTAATACTCTCTCCTTAATCTGGGAATTCCGGAACCTGGCTATAATATTCCTAGGAGTTTTCTTTTTGGGATCTTTTTCAGGAGGTGACCAGTGGATTCTTTCAACCTCTATTTTGCCCTCTGCTTCTAAAACATCAGGGCATTTTCTTTGAGAAATTCCTGGAGGATGATTTCTAGGTTCTTACTTTGATCATAGCTTTCAGGTAGTCCGATAATTTTTACATTATCTCTCCTGGATCTATTTTCCAGGTTTTTGCCATGAGATATTTCACCTTGCCTTCTATTCTTTCATTTGTTTGGATCTGTTTAACAGCATCTTGATTTCTCATAAAGTCATTAGCTTCCATTTGCTCCAATCTAATTCTGAAGCAATGATTCTCATTGAGCTTTTGAGATTCTTTTTCCATCTGGAAAATTTGACTTTTTAAGGCATTCTTCTACTCATTGCCTTTTTGAGCCTCTTTTGCCATTTGAGTTTTTTTTTAGGGTTTTATTTTCCTCAGTCAGGCTGTTGACTCTCATTTTGTAATTTTCTTGCATCGTTCTCATTTCTCTTCCCAATTTTTCCTCCACTTCTCTTATCTGCTTCTTAAGGTCCTCTATGGCCTGTAACCAGCTTGTATTTTCCTTTGAAGCTTTTGGTGCAGGAGTTCTGACTTCACTGTCTTCCTCCTGTTCCATGCTTTGCTTCTTTTTGTCCCCCAAATAGGAGTCTAATGTTGGGATCTTCTGTCTGTTTTGTTTCCTTTGCCTGGTCATGTCTCCCCTCAGTCACTTGACCCCTGGGCTTTTTGCCATAGTAGAACTCTGCCACCAGACAGGGGAGCTTTCGTCCCAAACGCTGGGATCTTCTCAGAGCTGCTGGAGGTATTAGATGGGTGCCCTCTCTGAGGTCTCTGCATGCTCTGGCAAGCTGGACACACACCCCAGGACCTCCACCCTAGACTGCAATCCAGATCCAAGCATGTTAAAGCAAGAGCAATTACCCCTCAGACTGGTGCTTGGTCCCCCTACACTTTGTAGGTCAGGACCTCTGGCTGGTTGTGCCAGTGGCTTGGAGGCTTCTCGCCCTGGGGGCAAAAGCCTATGCACTCCCACTTACTGGGTCTCAAAGTGCAGACTGCACTGACCTCTCACTTTGTCCTTAGCATCTATGTGTTGATAAATCTGGAAACAGCCACAGCTGCTGCTGATCTGGAGTCCCTCCGGCTGGTGGCTGGTCAGGCCCGCCATGGGGCTAAAGCCTCGGGTGTGGGGCTGGGCTCGGCTCCCAGAGTGCTGCGCTGGCCGCTTGCTGCTGGCCTGCCGGCTCTCCTCAGTGGGAGGTTAGCTTCTCTGTGTCATTTTATGGGTTCTGCAGCTACAAAGTTTGTTTAGAGTCCCCCTTTTTACATGGATTGGGGAAGGTGGAAGCTGGAGCAGTAGGGAAGTCCTGCTTCTACTCTGCCATCTTGACTCTGCCCCCCTTGCATAGCTCTTTATACATGTAATCACATTTGGTCTCCACACCAGCCCCGGGAGGAAGGTGATATTATGGTCATCCTCATTTTACCTCTGAGGAAACTGAGGTTGAGAGAGGTCAAACTCAGGTCTTCCTGACTGCAAGGCTAGCGCTCTCTCCACCGAGCCACCTAGCAGCCCCCTAGGATAGCTGTTCTTGGCCTCGCCTTTGGCTTGTAGAGCTTCCAGGACCTCATGGCCACCTTGGAGACTCCCTTTAGACCCTGACTTGTTCCTTTTCTCTGAGAGCAGAGATTCTTCTTGTTTATGTCCTGGCTCCCTTTGGCCATCATTCTATTGAAGGTCACGGGCCCCTTTTCATAGGCATATTTGTAAGTGGGTGTGATGAAGCAGGCACTGCTCCTTGCCCAGTCCCCGCTTCTGTGTTATTAGGTGGAGGAGCCTGGGGCTGGGGCCGGGGACCCTGTGGACTGCCGCCAGTGGACTCAGCACCATCTTGTCGCAGCTGACATCCGTGTGCCCCCAGCCATGGCACTAACCCCACCCCAGGGTGACCTCGATGCTGATGGCATGGACGTCAATGTGCGAGGACCAGGTTGGCATGGAGCCCAGCTTGCACCTCCTTGAACCTCCCTCCCTTGTCGCTGGCTTCCCAGTCTATCCCCCCTCCCAAACCTCTCCCATCCTGAGCCTCCCAATAATGGGTCTGCAAGTGTGGCAGGTCTTTGGGGAAAGAAGAGGTGGGGTTTCTCATTGTGCAGCTGACACAGCCAAGAGGAGTATGCTGTCCCCAAGTATGAGGGAAGGGGGCTGCCTTATGGCTCCCAGCGAGGCTCCCCAGCATTGCAGGAGGTGAAACTAGACTCCCTGTGTCTGTTTACAGTAAAAGGAGTTGGGTCTAGGTTGTGTGTGTGTGTGCGTGTGTGCCTACACAAGGAGAAGGGGGTTGAGTGTGGAGTGTTTTCCCAGGGACCAGGATTTCTCTCTGTGTGTATTGGGGAAAGAAGAGAATTGGGTGTGTCTCCCAGGGCCCAGGCCCCTGACTCCTGGCTCAGGGACCCCTCTTTTCCCTAGATGGCTTTACACCTCTGATGTTGGCCTCATTCTGTGGGGGAGCACTTGAGCCGGTGCTGGTGGACACCGAGGAAGCTGAAGATACCCCAGCCAATATCATCTCAGATCTGATCTGCCAGGGGGCTCAGCTTGGCGCTCAGACAGATAGGACAGGAGAGACCGCCCTGCACCTGGCTGCTCGCTACGCCCGCGCTGATGCTGCTAAGCGCCTGCTGGATGCTGGTGCTGACACCAATGCCCAGGACCACACAGGCCGTACCCCTCTGCACACAGCAGTTACTGCTGATGCCCAGGGTGTCTTCCAGGTGGGCTAGGGCTTCTGGGTGGGGGCGTGCTTGGGTACACAGAAGGGGGAGGTATCCTGAGAATTCCCTAGGGCTTGACTCTGACCACCTGAACCATCTGCTGTCTTAGATCCTAATCCGAAACCGTTCCACGGACTTGGATGCCCGTATGGCGGATGGCTCAACAGCATTAATCCTGGCTGCCCGGCTGGCTGTCGAGGGCATGGTAGAAGAGCTCATTGCCTGCCATGCTGATGTCAATGCTGTGGATGAACTAGGTACTGCTGGGCCCTGGGGGAGGAGGGCAGGTGGGCAGTTTGGAGAAAAGGAAGGAAATGTGAGGTGTTCCTCTAGCGCTTCTAAAGCAAGCTGAGGGCCACACCAAGGGCCCCAAGTGTTCTTAGAGGGCGTCTAGTGCATTCTCTTCATTTTTCACATGAGGGAATTTAGGCCAATAGAAGTTAAGTGATTTACCCAACTGTCACTGACTCCAAATCCAGTCTTCTTTTCCACTGGATCTTATTGCCTCTGGGGATCTCAGAAACAGAAACATCTGTCTCTCCTTGTCTGTCTGTCTGTCTGTCTGTGTCTATTCATAGATCTAATCTATCCATATCTATTCATCTTTCTCTACCTACCTGTTAAACATCTAAATATCTCTATTTATCTATAGCTGTCTCTCCACCTCGATATCTTTCTGTCTATTATCTATGTAAACACTTATCTATATATTTCTCTTATCTGTCTGTCTCTCTATCTGGCTGTTCATTATCTATTGCCCAAACTTGGCCTGAGTATGAACTTATTCTACTGCAGAGCTGTCAAACACACAGCCATTGACTGCCTGTGGCCCACAATAATCCTGCGTCTGACCAGAGCCAGATTAAAATGTCATGAGAAATATCTAACAAAAAAAGTAAAAGTAAATTGTAAAAAAAAAGTAAAGATACAGTGAAACAACCGATAACATTACATTTAAAACTAAGTCATCATGCGGCCCACAGGGATCCTTGTGGCCAGGGTTTGGTGGCCCCATTTCTACTTGCATTTGACATTACTATTCCACAACGTGTGCATATGGCCATCAGATTCCCATAGAATCCTCTTGGAGGGACCAGCTGCCCATCAGGGCAGTCCATCCTTTGATTTGAGGCTAGCTGAATTTGTTAGGAGATTTTTCCTTAAATCAAGCCCCTGTTATTCCATGTTCTGCCCCCTAGGACTAAACAGAACTAGGGTTATTGATCTTCCATGTGACAGACCTTCCAATCTTTGTGGACAGTAGATATCCTTCTTTATTCCCTTCCTTAAGTCTTTTCCCAGGTGCTTTGATAGATTCTTGTAGGGCCAGTTCTTGGGCTCCCACACCATTCTAGCACATGTCCTCAGGGATGGATGATATGAGTAGCTTTTTCTCAAGTTGAGGTCTACTGTCCTAAGGCATATCCCCCTATGCAGTTACATTAGCCTCTAGAGTTCCTCCTTTTCTTCATCATCCCAATCATTTTTGTTTGTGTCTTCAGAATTTCATTCTTGAGGGCTTCCCATCCCTTTTAGGACACTTCACCTATTCATCCATCCATCCATTCAGCAAGCAGTTAGCTCGAGCTATATGCCAGACCCTATTGTTGGGTAAGAGGGAGACAAAGTCCAAAACCAAAGGGTTCCTGCCCCTCATCCTTTCTCTGAGCCCACTGGAATCCCAGTAGAGGTTTGCATTAGACGAGAGTAGCCCTGCTTTTTTAGGAGGTACTGGAGGCTTGTCCCCAAGGTTCCCATCTTCTATCCCTACTTTACAAGGCAGCTCCTTCTTGTTGCTTAGAATTGAGGTCAGGATAGCAGCAGATCCCCTTGTTTCTCCCTCTACCTTCTGAAGAATGAAATGATCATTAAGGAAAGTCACAAATGCGTCAGCTGTTCTGGTTTTGGCAAAGGGAACTCCACAGATGAGCTGAGAGTCCACTGTATTACAGTGTCATGTGTCACGATTTATCTTCAGAGTGCATCTAACTTCCTTCTGTGCAGGTGGACTATAGCATACTTCCATAGAAATATTGCTGCTTCTTTTGGTCCTCACTCAGATATTCTGTACCTTGGAGTACACATAGTAATTCCCTGACTTAGGTTCTGGGATTTCCTCACATGAGTGTTTTTCAGGGGGACTGTGATTTCATTGGTATAAGGAATTCCCAATGAGGAAACTCTTTCTACTAATATATATCATCAATCAGGTCCTACTCTGAAATTTTTTTTAGAACATTAAGTCTTAGAAAGTTGTCCAGGGAGGGGAGGCTAGGTGATGCAGTGTATAGAGCATTGGCACTAGAGTTAAGAGGACCTGAGTTCAGATGTGACCCCAGACACAAGCTGTGTGGCCCTGGGCAAGTCACTTAACCTCGATTGTCTCCCTTCCCCCAAAAAAGTTGTCCAGGGCACCAAGATGTTAAGTAACTTATTTTATTGGCTTTTGAATAGCCAATGTGTGTCCGAGGTGGGGTGTAAACTTGGGATTTCCTACATCTGAGGACAGCTCCATCCAGCATGTGACGCTGCTTCTCCATATGACTAAATCTTACCATACCCCCTACTACCTATGCCCCATTTTGTGTTGTCTCTTTTGAATGACGTGTGTCTTTTCAGAGAAGAATTCCAGTCCTGAATCTCATCTTACTAGGCCTCATGGATTCACATGAGGTCAAACTTGCCTCTGAGGTTTTTGATCTCTAGTTCATGTCCTGTATTATCCTCACTTTGTCGATTTGTCCAGACACAGCTGAGACTTGGGGCTTTATTGCAGATCTCTTTGGATATTGTTTGAGAATGCTCTCATTGCTATTGCCCTTGTATCTAATATGTGTTTTCTATTCACAGCCCCTCTTCACTTGGTCCCAAGCATTTTTCCCATGGGTCTTAACCTATCTTGTAATGACCTTTGCATTCTTTCCTTTGCTCTTCCTGGGGTCTCTCTGGCTTTAGCCTCTGGGAAATCTCTCCTGATTCCCAGCCCATTTCCCTCCCTCCTGTTTAGCTGACCTGAAGCTTTGATTATCTTCTCCACCTTCTTTACCTGATCTGAACCTCCTTCCCCAGTGGTCATTCTCCAGGGAGTCTTCATGGTAGACAGTGGTTTCCCTCAGAACCAGTCAGCCTCCAGTTGGGTTTCTCTAATGACCAGAGGTAGACTCTTGAATCTTCCCATTCCCATGTCTCTGCACTTGAAAAAGTTTCCATCTTTAAAAAATCTCCCCAGCCTTTGGCTCATTGGCCATGGAGAGGGGACTGTGTAACTGAGAGACTTGGTCTATTGGCCTTCTTTGAGAAGCAGTTGGGTGATACAGTGATCCTGTGTGATTGACTGACAGTCAGGAAGATCTGAATTCAAATCCAGCCTCTAGCTCTGTGACTCTGGGCCAGTCACATAACTTCTCTCTGAACCTCTTTTCTCATCTGCAAAATATGAAGAATAGTAGCACCTCCCTCCCTAGGGTTGTTGTGGGGATCAAATGAGATAACATTTATAAAGCCCCTTGCTAACTTTAGCTTGCTATGCAAATGCTCACTTTTAGTAATGCTATTATTATTTCTCCTCCAGATGGCTCTGAGAGGTCATGAACACTTGGGCCCTCAGTGGTCTTCCAGAATCCTCTTGTTAAAGCTTTGCAATATCCAAATAGAATATTAAACATACCAAATTATTCTGGGCTTAGATTTCCTTGGCATAAGCTACATCCCTAAAATGAGATCTCTTTGCAAAGGAAAAATATATATAGGTTGGGTTTTTTTTTTAGTCCAGACCTGTTTGTGATTTCATTGATGTCAGGAACTTCCAGTAAAGAAATTCTTTTTGCCAATGAATATGGGCAATTGTTCTGTGTGTCTTAAGGAGTTCCCTGAGTACCAGGAAGTTTGGTGACTTGCCCAGGGTCTCTGAGGCAGTACTTGAACCCAGGCCTTCCTGACTCTGAGGCAGCCTCTTAGTCCACGAGCTGCATTGGTATCTATGGAAGTTTAACATCAAGAGTAGGCTGTGCCCAGCTTTTATACAGCTGATTCAACAAATATTTATTAAGCACTTAACTGCAGAGCTCAGTGCTTGGTGCTAAGGAAGAAACAAAAGTTGAAATAAGCATATAAAAAGGCCAGTCTGTATTCAGAACAATGCAGTGCATGAAGATAATGCAGAATTCCTACTGAGTGTGAGGGGAGCGAGGGAGGCTGCCCTCTACAGAGACTCTTATTGGTGTTTACAAGCTCTCTTCATTCTGGAGTGGGCACACACACACACACACACACACACACACACACACACACATCCAGGTCTCTGCAGGGCTCCCCTCCTCCTCTAAACACATCAGCTCTGGAGGTCAGACCTTGTGCATCCCCTCAGCCCCTTGCTTGAATACTGACTTTGGGGCTTGACCTCTGCTTGTGTGTTCTCAGGTAAATCTGCCCTGCACTGGGCCGCAGCTGTCAACAACGTCGAGGCCACTGTGGCCCTACTCAAGAATGGGGCCAACAAGGACATGCAGGACAGCAAGGTGAGGCCCTTCCCCCACAGTCTGTCTCTCCTCCTGCTGATCTTCCCCCTTTGGCTCCTTTTTCTTTCTCTTTTTCCTTCCCCTCCTCCCAAACTCTTTCTGGTTCCCTACCGCTCCCATCAGCCCCCAATGCCAATCCTCATGCCTCCTGCTCTGCCCCCTCCAGGAGGAGACACCCCTGTTCCTAGCCGCCAGGGAGGGCAGCTATGAGGCTGCCAAGGTTCTCTTGGACCACTTTGCCAACCGGGAGATCACGGATCACCTGGACCGGCTGCCCCGAGATGTAGCCCATGAGCGGCTACACCAGGACATTGTCCGCCTGCTGGAGGAGCACAACACAGTTCGCAGCCCGCCAGGTGCCCATGGGCTGGCCCCGCTTCTCTGTCCACCTGGTACTTTCCTGCCTGGCCTCAAACCCACACCTTCAGGGAGTGGCAACAAGAAGAGCCGGCGGCCCCCAGGAAAGGGGGGCCCGGGGGCCAGTGGGGCCAAGAGTCGTACCAAGAAGCTTACACTTGCGTGCCCAGGCCCCTTGCTAGAAAGCTCCGTGACACTGTCACCTGTAGACTCTCTGGACTCACCACGGCCTTTTGGGGGGACTCCTGCTTCCCCTGGGAGTTTCCCCTTGGATGGGCCCTATGCAGCCACTGTGTCACTGGCTCAGCTGGGTGGGGCAGGGAGGGGTGCACTGGGACGGCCCCCGGGAGGCTGTGTGGTGAACTTAGGTCTGGTGAGCCCTGTGGCAGTGCCCTTTGACTGGGCCCGCCTCCCCCCACCAGCCCCTGGAACCACCCACCCTAACTTGGCCCCACCAGGCCCTTCTTTCTTACTGCCTGGGCCCCTGCCACTGGCTCCAGGCCCCCAGATCTTGGTGCCTGGGACCCCTGTCTCTCCCAAGGAGCCCCCACCCCAATACTTCCCACCAGGTGGAACAGCTGAGGAGTACCCACCACCTGCTGGTCCTGTGCCTCCTGCTCGAGGAAGCCCCTCGAAACACTTCCTGCGGGTGCCCAGTGAGCACCCCTACCTTACTCCATCCCCGGAGTCTCCTGAACTGTGGGCCAGCCCTTCCCCCCGCTCGCTCTCAGACTGGTCTGACTCCACACCCAGCCCTGCCACTGGGGCTCTGTTGACATCCCATCCTGGCCCTGGCCCCCTGCCCCAAGGCCAGGGCCAGACTCAGACTCAGACTCAGACTCAGCTGGGTCCCCGGCCCGACCCAGCCCCCAAGAGGCAAGTGTTGGCCTGAGACAGCCCCCTGACCCTGGGCTCTGCCAGGCTAAGACCCATGGGACCCCTGGGTCTCCTATCTCCCGACTGCCATCTCTCCCTTGTGTTTTTTTCTCACTCACTCTTTTTCTCTTGCTCTCTCTGACCCCACACACTCTTCCCTCTCTTTGCCTTCTCTCCAGGCTTCCATGTTTTATCTCTGACATTAGTGTTTTTTTTTTTATATTTTGTATAGAACCAAATACATTTAAACAAACTTATTATTATATCTATATATATTTTTTTTTTACAAAATATATATATGGAGAAGGTCCCTACCTTTCCGTTCCTCACCCCACCCCCACCCCACCCCACCCCAACTGCACTCCCCCCAAAGGGGGCCAGGCTAAAGCCCCCACCCCTCCCCTCCCATCAGTGCCCCCGTGGGGCTGACCCTGTCGGCCTATAGGTCGCACTAGATCCCGTGTACTGAGTACACCATTGTGACCACGTCTCCTGTGGTGCCTGTGGCCATGTTTGTGAGCCCCTGTATGGGGGGGGGGGGGAGGAGAACAATGGCACCTGAATTGGGAATCTTCCCTACTTCACTGCATTCCAGAGGTAACGTATTTTGTGGCATTGCTTGGGAAGGGACCATGTCCATTTCTCTGAGCTTTAAAGGGAAACATTGGCCCATTTGCTCTGCTTCCTTTCCCCTTATAGATTTGGGGTGGGTGTGGGTCATTGTTCCCCCCAAAATCTGTACATTTCACTAAAGTCTTTATGTAAATATGGGGGTAGAGGGAATCCCCAGCCCCTTGCACTGCCCAGGGCTCCCCTGGCCCTTGTATCAGAAATAGAAGGATTTTAGGCTATTTTTGTAATGTGTCCCATCCTACACTGCCTGTGGATGGAGCCCAGGCTCCTCTCTTCCCCTGCCCCATTGTACAGACCCTTGACCCTTTGCCACCACCTAATAAAAGTGTAGTTATCACCAAAATGTCAACTGCTTTGTGTTCATGCATGTGTTGGTTGGGGGGAGGGGAGGCTGCTCCCAGAACGGCTTAGTTTAGTCTTCTAAGGACTTTAGTCTGCTCTAGTCCCGAGTTTAGTCTTCAAAAAGTAGAACTGTTACTAAGAATTTTGACACCTGGGTGAAATTCACTTGAAGGGAGCAGAAAATGCCCCAGTTGGCTGCTGAAGAATCCAGGGCATGCTGCCATCACTGCTGATCCCTGGGGTGTGGTGTGGCATGGGTCCTCAGGTCCAGTGCAGAGGGGGAGAAGGTGCTGAGATATCATGTGCCCCACGGAAAGAACGGGACCTGGAACTGGGCCAGGCGGTAGCACTGGGCTAGTCGCTGTCAGGAGGTAGAATCCCTTCTGCCCACCATGGGGACGATGTCTGGACTGCCTGGGCCCTGGCAAAGCTCTGTTATTAACTAAATCTCTAGAAGAAAAAGCTGGAACGAGTGAACAGACTGAATCTGTCGTCTGGAGATTTGGGCTTGAGCTCTAGCTGTGCTGATTGTGGCGGTGGAACCCTGGGTAAATTGCTTCCTTTCTCTGGGTCACACTCTCCTTGGTTAATAGCTCTTAGGACCATCTTGAGCAAAGTGATTTGTAAACTCTTAAGGGTGTTTGTGAATAGACAGGGGGTGGAGGGTTTGGAGGATCATTGTAGTTCTGAACTTGTGTTGGGACCACAGTGAAGAACCGTTTTCTGGAGGGTGGGGAGGGATGGAGGAAACAGAGTGAGGGGAAGGGGACTACAGGATGGGAGTGGGACAGGGCCATGGAGGGGAGGGGGCCACAGGGTGGGGAGGAGGGGGGCCACGGGGTGGGGGAGAAGGGACCACGGGATGGGAGTGGAAGGGGACCATGGAGTAGTGGGGAGGGGGCCACGGGGTGAGGGGCCATTTTTATGTCAGCCCTGAAATCTTCAGTTCTTCAAAGATCTGTGGATACTTCCTCTGTACCTTGGTAGGCTGTCTTTGACAGCTACTATGGCCTAGCAGTCATCACTAGGCTGGACACCAGCCTGGCTTGTCTTCTGACCTCATGTTGTCTGTTTTGTCTTCTTACTCTTATCTCCTTAATCTCTTCCATTTACTTCCTTCTCTGAATTTACCTTGCTTCTACCCACTCACCTGGACTTTTGCAATAGTCAGTCAGCACCTGCTGTGTGCTAAGTTCTGGGGATATAAAGGAAGGCAAAGAACAGTCCCTTGGCCTCCTGGAGCTCACAGTCTAACCGGGGAGGTTACATGTAAACAAGGTATCTAGAGAGTAAATTGGAGATAATCTCAGAGGGAAGGCACTGAGATTAAGGAGGACAGGGCAAGGCTTCTCACAGAAGATGGGACTTTAGCCGAGGCTTGGAGGAAGCAAGGGAAGTTGAGTGGTAGAGTCGAAGAGGGAGAGAGTTCCAAGTCTGGGGGAAAGTCATTGGAAGCTTTGGGAATCCAGAGATAAGAGCGCTGTATGTGAGGAGCAGCAAGGATGTCAGTGTTGCTGGACTGCAGAGAGTACAGAAGCGGGAAGGTGTAAGACTGAAAAAGTAGGCAGGGGTCAGGTTAGGAAGGGCTTTGAAAATCCTAGGTCCCTCGAAGTAAGAGAGAAGCATAAACTGATTGACTAAAGAGGGTGATATGGTCAGCCTTGTGTTTTAGGAAGGTCAGTTTGACAGTTGAGAGAAGGATGGTTTGGAGTAGGGAGAGAATTCAGGTAGAGAGCCCAACTAGCAGGCTGATGCAATAATAGAGACAGGAGATGACATGGAGCTGTATCAGTGTGGAAGGGTCAGAGGATGCGTGTATGAGAGATGTGACTAAAGGTGAAATGGCAGGACTTGGTGGCTGATGGGGACTGGGGGAGAGAAGAAAGATAAGAAGTAGAAGACAATCCCTTGGTTGTGTACCTGGATGGTTGAACAGGTGGTGTAGTGAAAGGGAAATCAAGAATGAGGGCAGGGCTTGGGGAGAAAGATCCCAAGTTCAGTTCTGGACATGCAGAATTCAAGGTGACTGTAGGATGTCCCATTCAAGATGTCTAAAAAGGCAACTGGAGATGTGTGACTGGAGGTCAGGAGAGAGGCTAAGAAACAACTAGATCTGAGAGTCATTTGCTGAAAGATGATTGAAACTGTGGGTTCTGATGAGAATCACCAAGGGAAATAGTCTGCATAGGTTCCTAAAGTGGGTGATACTGCCCCATGGGGGGGCACTGGGATAACAGGGGGGTGGTGGTAGCCCTGGGTGAAATTGGGGGAGTGTTGAATAAAACAAGGCGGGGGGTGGAAGCATAAGGAAAGAAGAGAAGAAAATTTTGAAAAACTGTTCTTGCATGTTTCATCTGTTGTATAAATTAAAGTGGCAGTGATTAAAGTGGCAGTGATTACATTATTTTCCAAATAGACACACAAAATGCAAGTTACAACCCATCAGCGGTCAGGTCCACCCACAGGTCTTAACAAGCAAGTATGGGCAGTTGAGTGTGTCAAGCATTGTTGGGAAGTCCAGCATGCATTGGCAGGAATTTTGCGTGTAATGTCTTGTTTATAATATGATATTATACAGTTACATGATGCAATATTGCATCATCAAAATGTCAATGAAGGAAAAACCCCACAAATTTATAATAAATTATTAAATTTCGGATGCATAATTTCAAAAAATTTTTTGAAATGAAGCAAATAAAAAATGTTAAAGGGTTAAAGAAAGATTTCCAGGGGGTTTCTGAGTGTTTTTTTTTAAAGGGGGTGGTAGCCCAAATAAGTTTAGTAACCTCTGGTTTAGAGGGAGTAGAGAAGAAGGCCCATCCTCCACATGGCTGCCAAACATATTTTGAAAGCCTAGATTTGACAATGTCATACTACCCTAGTCAAAATTTTTTGATGGCTCTTCATTGCCTTTACAATAAAACAGAAAATCCTCAATCTGGTATAAATTGCTCTGTAATAGAATTCCTGCCTTCTTTTCCAGTCTTCCCTCCTACCCCCCACCCCATATTATCCCTTTCACATACTGTGGCCTGCCAAAAATTCCACCACCTCCTGTCCTTTGTGTAGGTGGTCCTCTTGCCAGGAACAACCTCCTTTCTTATTTGGGCCTACAGTTTAGGGACCACTTCCTAGAAAGGTCTTTTCTCAAACCCCTAGTTCATGTTCCCTACCACCACCAAATTTGTTACTGCTCATTTTACAGATGAGGAAACTGAGGAGAATAGGGTTAAGTGACTTGTCCAGGGTCACACAGCTAGTAAGTATCTGAGGTCATATTTGAACTTCAGGCCCACCACTCTAACCACTGCCCCACCTAGGTTTGCCCTTACCAAATTATTTTGTATACACTTTGCACTCACTTAGCTGTATATATGTTAAGTCCCCCCAGTAAAATGTAGGCTCGTTGAGGGCAGGGACTGTTTCATTTTGTCTTTGTGTCTGAGTGTCTAGCTTAGTGCCTAGCACACAGTAAGCTTTTAATAAATGGTTATTGGATTAGATTGTTGCAGTTGAAAACCCAGAGTCACCACTCTCCATGCTGAATAGAACAGAGAAGTGTAGTAGTCGTCACATGTGAAGGTGGATGTCCGAGCAGATGGAGGAACTCCGCCAATTAGCCTCGAAGGAAGTTATCTGGGCTAAGGAACTGATAGGCAGTATATGCCTGATTGCGTGACCGCTTAGGAAGTTGGGCTGGAATGCCAGCCCGGTTTTGGATGAGCCATAAGCATGACTCAGACAGACCCGGTAAGATTGGGGTGTGGCTGCGCTGGAGCTCCCGAGTACTGTTTCAACGTCTAAAGGGCTTTCATGAGGAAGATGGCTGAAGAGGGCAGATCTAGGAGTGGGGGTGGGGAGGAGGGTGAGAAGTGTCATAGAATAATGGAATGGTCTGCCTTGATGAATTGTGAGCTTCTCATCGCTGAAAGTCTTGTGGGGTGGTTGGATACTACTTGGAGTCCACAGTATGTTACAGGGGAAAGACTGCAGAATTTGAAATATGAACATGTGAGTTCAAATTCAGCTCTGCCATTTTCTACCTCTGTAACCTTGAGTAAGCTACTTAACTTCTCTGGTCCTCAGTTTTCCTATCTGTCAAGTGAGAGGGTTGGACTAGATCTGGCCTCAGGTCCTTTCTAATTCTAAATCTGCAGTCCTGGAACCCTTGCCCTGAGGTTTTGTGATACTACAAAGGGAGTAAGGTATACACTGAGCCCAAGGAGAAATTGGAAAATGTCCTCAGGTCAGAATGCCAGAGTTGGAAGGGACATTTAGTGTAAATCCCTCATTTTATACAAGTAATATTTGAGAGGCAGCATGGCACAATGGATGGGGCAGTGGGCTTGGGGTTCAAAAGATTTAGGTTCAAAACCTCCCTCAAAACACTTATTTGCTCTGTAATCCTGGGCAAGTTACTTTATCACTTTTTACCTCAGTTTACTCATCTGCAAAGTAAAGGGATTGAACATGATGGTTTCTTCTTAGAACTTTGCTAGTACTTAATCTGTAAGTTGTTAAATCTATGGTATATTTCCCAATCCCATCAATGGAAAGAAGAATAAGGTTTCTAGATAAAATTGGGAAGATTTAGTAGGACAGAAGTGTGCCTTGAGCCTGGAAGGCATGATTGCTGTCTCCAAATATTTGAGGGGCCATCACATGGAAGAAAGATGAGCTATATTCTGTGTGGCCTCAGGAGAGAACTAAGACCAATGGATGGAAGGTAGAAAGCCATAGATTTGGGTGGGACTCCCTTAATTCAACCAAACCTGTGGTTTCAATGGGACAGTGTAGGGAGCTCCCAGAAGGCATTTCTTCTACTAATAACAATAGTTAAACATTAATATATCACTTTAAGGTTGCAAAGTACTTTGCGTACAATAGTCTTGAGGATTAAGTGATATATCATCCCCGTTGTGTGGATGAAGAAATTAAGGCTCAGAGAGGTTTTGACTTGCCCAGGGTCACACAGCCACAGTGCATCACAATCAGGATTTAAACTCAAACTCAGGTTTTTCCTGGCTCCAAGTCCAGGGCTCTATCCATTATACCACCTAGCTGCCTCAAGGCAAATTTGCATCTGTTCTGAAATTTAGAGGATTGGCTGTAGCACTGAGAAGTAAATGACTTGTCCAGAATCACACATCCAGGATGTGTCAAAGGCTGGACTTGAGGCTACATCACAGGTCCACTCTATCCATAACACCATGTGGATGAGGAGGAGGAAGAAGGGAGGAGAGGGAGGGGGAAAAGGGGTGAGGGGAAGAGGGAGAGGGGAAAGGGGAGGTGGGGAAGTGGGAGGGGGGAAGGGAGAAGGGGGGGGGGAGGGTGGGGGAAGGGGAGGAAGGGGAGGAAGTGGGGAAGAGGAGGGAGAGGAGGAGGAGGAGGAAGGTGGGAGGGAGGAAGAGGAGGAGAGGGAGAAGGAAGAGGAGGAGAGGGAGAAAGAAGAGGAGGTAGCATCTATATAGACACTTTATCTGTATTATCTCATTCACAACCACTCTGAGGTGGAGGCTCTTATTCCCATATTGCAAATGAGAAAACTGAATCTAGGAGAAGTTACAGTGACTTGTCTACAGTCACACAGCTAGCGAATGTCTGAGGCATCCTTTTTGAACTTAAGTCGTCCTGACTTCAAGAGGCACCATTTAAACTCTTCTTCCTGACTCCATCTACTCTATTTATGCCATCTAGCGGCCAACAAAAGGAACAATAAAGATTCACATTTACCATGAGGTTTTGTTTTGTTTGTTGCTTTTTGGAGGGGGGAGGGCCGGGCAATTGGAGTTAAGGGACTTGCCCAAGGTCACATGGCTAGTTTTTGTGTTAAGTGTTTGAGGCCGGATTTGAATTCAGGTCCTCCCGACTCCAGCACCGCTGCTCTATTCACTGCACCACCTAGCCGTCTCTACCATGAGTTTTCTTGACAAAAACCAAATGAGGGGAATAGTTTGCATGTTATCTCCATTTTGTGCATAAAGAAACAAAGGCTTAGCAAAGCTAAAACGGCCACAAAGTTGTTAAGTAGACAGAATTCAAATTCATTTTTGACTTTGTCCCCCACGTCTCAGGTCAGGTGGCCATTAGCCTTCACACCATGCTTAGGTGGCCTTTAGCTTTGGTGTCTATCATTCATCTCTTCCTTCTGAGCTTACCTCCCACTTGGGGACAGTCTCCAGTCCTCCTGATCTGTGTCTCGCCACTGGACTCCGATGGCTCCAGAGGAGAAGAGAGTGAGGCTGGTGACTTTGCACAGCCCTCTCTCACTCAAATCCAATTCACTGGCAAGTCATGGCATGCCCTCCCTGATGCCAAGGTCCCTTCAAGAACAAAGGACACACCGCGAGCTCCCGTTCACACAGCTCTTCCATGTTACCTTTGCCGCTCGATTGTGAGCTCCTTGAGGGTAGGGGCTGTCTTTTTCTTTTCTTTGTTTCCTGGCACTAAGCATAGTGCCCGGCGCATAGTAGGTTCTTAATAAGTGTTGTTTGTTGTTCTTGATGTTGATGATGACTCCCTTGTCCTATATGGGAATATAAGGAAATGACAAATGGAGTGATTCTGTCCTTTGGTGCCGTAGCCAGCACCTCCCCTGTGTTCTGGTTTTAGGAAGAGTGGCCGGAAGGCAAATTTGTGGCCATTAACAGAGGAAGAGCACACTTGTGCACCCAATGGGAAATGAAAGCTGTTCTCCTCTCACAAGAGGACGAAGGAACTGGCAAACACAGGGGCTGTCAGAGTCCTCAGTAATTCTGGGATAAATACCAAAAGTCCATAGCAAGCAAAACAGTATTATCACTGTTAAAATTACTAGCTATTCTGGAGGAGGTGCCAACAGGAACAACTCAAGTGTAAACAATGTCTTCTGGGAAATTATGGCAATGAGCTGGTCATTAACAAGAGGCAGTGAGGGGAGCTGCTTCCTGGTCAATGAAAGAGGCCTTTCCATCCCATACCTGGGGAATCTTCCTGTGGGATTGGGAATGGCCTAGATGTCCCATAGTCAGCAGGACTTGCTTCCTTAGAGGGCTTTAGATCTTCCTTTGGTCTTTATTTGTGGCACTACCCATTGGCAATGTAGGTGCCTACCTGAACCTGAGCCATGAACCATGAATCTCAGCTCTGAGTACACCTATATAGCCCCAGGATATGGGAAGAGAAGCAGATGTAGGTGGAATGTGTTTGGGTAGCTGCTGTCAGTTGCTACCTCCTGCCTATATGGTTGCTCCTTCTTCCCTTTCTTGCTGGGTCATCACTCTGCTACTCAGTATCCGTGGGCATACACCAGGACCTATCCTTGGTTCTCCGCTCTCCTCTCCTCTCCTCTCCTCTCCTCTCCTCTCCTCTCCTCTCCTCTCCTCTCCTCCCCTCCCCTTCCCTCTCACTTTCTCTTTCATTTCATCAGCTCTCCTCTATACGGATGACTCTCAAATTTATATATGCAGCTTCTTCACTCTCCTAATAATAAAATAACAATAGCTATCATTTTATGAAGTTGCCTTCACCTTTGCCAGATACTTCACAAATAGCATCACACTTTACTTCATAATACCTCTGAAAGATAGCTTGCTGCTATTATCTCTGTTTTACAAATGGGGACACTGAGGCACCCAGAGGGTGAGGGGCTTGCTCTGTGGTCCCATATCACCCGCTGCTTTCAGGTATCTCAGCTTGCATGTCCAGTGGGCGTCTCAAATACAAAATGTCCAGAATGGACCTCATTATGATTTCCCCCATTTCCCTCTTCCTTCAGTCTTTCCTATTCACTTATGATTTCTTGAAATACAGCACTGGAAAGCCTTGGTGAGGCCCATTGAGGTTAAAATGGAGCTACTTAGCCATGCTTTAAACTCCAATCTCTCTGGCTCTCGATGATTGGCTGACAATAGGTCCCAGCCCAATACTCACTTGGTCCTCATTTGGGTTCTGCTGACTCAGAGTGAGTATCAATAGCAGTTGTTTCTGTTCTAGCCAGAAACCTTGAAGGTCTTTCTCTCCCAGACTGATTTTTTTCCCTGAGTAGGTAAAAGGCCATTTTTGGGGCCTCATTTCTTAGCCTTGATCACTGAATGGTGTTGCCTCAGACTGACTGACACCTAGGAAAGACCTTAGCTTAAAAAGGCCAAGGTCTCCCACTGCATCCAGGGCCAACTCCAGTCATCCTGATCTATATCTGGGACCCAGATGGTCTGGGAGGAGAAAGCGAGTCTAGTGACTTTGCACAGCCCGCCCTCACTTAAATCCTTGACTTTCAAGTCCAGATATCACCTTCCTGATGCCACGGTCCTCTTCCCGGAAGAGAATGAAGGCAAACAACAGCAATAATTTCTGTCGATCCCCTCCTCCACTTTTCTCCCCATTCCATCCAGTCAGTTAGTTTTGCAACCTTGGAGTTACCTTTGACTCTTTCCTTTCCCTCATCCCCCACCCCCATAACCGGTCAGTTGTCAAATTTTGTTTTTATATTCCCAACAAATATCACATATGCCCCCCTTTCTCTACTCACCACATTAGTCCAGGTCCTCATCATTAACCTTTTGCCTGAACAATAGCAATGGTCTTCTCATTGATTTCCCTGACTCATATCTCCCCTACCTCCCCCAATTTATCCTTCATGCCTGTCAGAGTGATTTCCTAAAGACCACGCCACTTCCTTTGCTGTTCAGGAAATTTCAGGTACTCTCCATTACCTCTAGAGTCACAAATAAACTCCCATCTCTGATATTTAAAACTTCACAATCTGGTCCCTTCCTGTCTTTCCAATCTTTTCATTCTCACTTCACTATAAGCACGATATAATCCAGCTACTCAGCTGGTCTTATTATTCCTCACATGAAGCTCCATCTCCCACCTCCAGGACTTTACCAGGCTGCCATTCATGCCTGGAAGGCTCTCCCTCCTCACCTCTGCCTCTCTGAACCATTGGTTTCCTTAAGAACTTTGCTCACATCACCTTTTACATGAAATATTTCCTGATTCTCCTCAACTACTAGTATCTTCCTCCTTAAATTACCTTGTATCCATTTTGTGTATAATCTCTGTACTTATATATGTACATTTTGTCTCCTTCATTGGACCATCACTTCTGTTTTTGTACCCCCAGTACCTAGCACAGTGTCTGGCACACAGTAGGTGTTTAATAAGTGCACGCTGTTTATTTGATTTCTTGCTCTCTGACCCAAGCTCAGTATACTCAGCTTTCAGACAGTCCCAGGGTGGTTACTGGTGGAGAAGCACCACTTCTAGACATAATGCTCTTTGGGCATCACAATTGGTTAAGAGGGCCAATGAGGGAGAAAGGGAAATGTGGAGAGAATCAAAGTGATGGTCTGGCTAACTTTGGGCCCGTCCTCTCAGATTGGAGCCTGCTCTTGGTGACCTTGGCTGGACTTTTGAGAAATTCTCCCCTGCACATTCGAGCTCAAAGAAGGAAGGTGCCAGCGTTTGCCAATGACCTGACTCTGATCTAATTCTTCACTCTCTTGAACCCAAATCCAGCTTCCAAAGCATGCCATAGGCACAGTGAACTGGGCTTTTGTTCAGTAATTCACATATTGGCATGTCTTACATCTAGGAGATAATCTTGCAGGCAGTTAGTTGCCCAAGGGGAAAATCAGCCCTAATACAGATGATACTGGGAAAGCATTTAAAAAAAATATTTGAATTTTTCCCTAGTTACATGTAAAGACAATTTTAAACATTCATTAAAATTTTGGGGGGAGGGTTCCAAATTTTCCCTCTTGCTCCTTCACCTTCCTTCTCCCTGAGACAGTAAGGAATTTGAGATAGGCTATACATGCTCAATCATGCAAAACATATTTCCATATTAGTCATATTGTGAAAGAAGATACAGACCCAAAAGAAAAAACTGAGGCCCAGTTAAATGATTTAGGTTGTCAGAGCTGAGAAGGATGAGATCACCTTGGTCCCATGTCATAGATCCAGCTAGGGCTGTGAGGGACCTTAGAGACCATCTACTTCAGGAAGATTCATCTTCCTGAGTTCAAATCCAACCTCAGATACTTATTAGCTCTGTGACCCTGGGCAAGTCACTTCACCTTGTTTGCCTCAGTTTCCTCATCTGTGAAATGAACTGGAGAAGGAAATGGCAAACCACTCCAGTATCTCTGCCAAGAAAACTCCAAATGAGGTCACAAAGGTCAGACAAGACTGAAATGATTGAGCAACACCATCCAATCAATATGTCTTGATTTTGCAGTCTTTTTAAGCCTTACTCTTCATCCCATACTTTTAGATCCAGTGGCACTGGCCTCCTGGCTCTTGGCCAAAACCAGACACTCCATCTCTCAGCACCAAGCATTTTCTCCAGCTGTGCCCTATGCTTGGAATGCTCTCCTTCCTCATCTCTGTCTGGATTCCTTTTAGTTGCAACTCAAATCCCACCTCTACAGGAAGTCTTTTCCAAGCCCTCCTAATTCTAGTGCCTTTCCTCTGTAAATGATTTCTTTCTCTTTTTTTTGGAGGGCAATTGGGGTTAAGTGACTTGCCCAAGTTTAGTTAAGTGTCTGAGGCTGAGTTTGAACTCAGGTCCTCCTGACTCCAGAGTTGGTGCTCTATTCACTGTAAATGATTTCTTGTCTATCCTCTATATAACTTGTTTGTACAGATCTGTTTGTCTGTTTTCTCCCCCATTAGATTGTAAGCTGCTTGTGGGTAAGGTCTACATTTTGCTTCGTTTTTGCTAGCACTTAGCACATGGTAGGTGTTTAATAAATGTTTATTGACTGATTGATCAATATCTTGAATCCAAGGATCCACTGAAATATCTTCCAGAGCTTAGTATGGGATTCTGCACTGCAGGTATATAATAGATGTTTATTGAACTGAATTGTGTTGAATGGAATTGAATTGAATGTCTGGGCAAGGGGAAAATGTTTCAGAGTAAGAGGCAGAGCCATTAGTACAGTGCAGGCAATTGGAGTTTTGCTCTAGGACACTGAATTTAGATAGAGCTGATGACCCTGGAAGTTTAGAAACAACATAGTTTAACATCTGGTTTAGAGGAACGATTAAAATGGGAATTGACCAGATTTGTCTCTATTGCCCTTTGGGTGATTTTCCCAAGGAATATCCCAGTCTCTGAAGAACTGCAGTGGGAAAATCACTCAAAAGTTCACAAAAGCTATAAAAATGTGAAACGTTAAGTGGAAGGACCCTGATGGATAGCCTGGGTCTCTTCCGGTGTCCTGGTGATGTCAGGAGCTGGCATGTTAAGGACAACTGGGAGGCAGGCTGGCAGAGTGGACAGACTGTTGGACCTAAAAGTTGTAGAAAACCTGTGTCTGCATCTTGCCTCCCACACTATTTTCCTGACTCTAGGTAAGTCACTTTAATCTCCCCTAGCCTCATTCATTTTGTCTATAAAATGGGGGTAATAACAATACATCTGTCACAGGGGTACTGTAAATATAAGATGAAAATACATAAGTAAAGAGTTTTGCAAGCATTAGTGCTGCTGTTACTGCTATCGCTGCTGTTGCCGCTACTGTTGCTGTTGCTGTTGTTGCTGCTGCTGCTGCTATTTTCCCTTGGCCACACAGCGTGTGGCAGATCCAGGATTCTAGGTTTCTTGTGGGGACCAGGCTCCCATTCCAAGTGTCCTTATAGTTTTTTGCAAAGAGATTTCCTTCCCCCCCCCCCCCCCCCCCCAAAGGTAAACCACATGCAATTATCTAAGTGGTCACTAGGTGGAAGCAGAGCGACATTGATGTCTCACCGCAAGGGCATAAAGCCTGTTTTTTTTTGTTCTGGTGTCTTGATGACTAATTAAATCCCTACTCCTGTCTCAGGGGTCACTTGTTCAACAATTTGAAGCCATGGCTCTCTACAAAAAGGATATCCCGTCCTGAAAGATTTCCTGAAGTTCTAGAGTCCAAGTTAATTCAACAAATTTTAATGCAATTAATTAAGTCATAACTTAAGGGATAGAAAACCAGCCTGGAAGCCAAAAAGGCCTGGGTTCAAGTTCCCTCCTCTGACGCGCGCTAGTTGTGTAGCCTTGGGCAAGTCACTAAATCTCTACCTGCCTCGGTTCCCTCAACTGTAAAATTAGGATAATAATAGCACCTCCTTTCAGCCTTGCTGTGAGGACAAATGTAAAGCACTTAGCGCAGCGCCCAGCACATAGTAGGTGTTTAATAAATGCTTGCTTACTTCCATCCCTCCCTTTAGAAAGATCAGTTTTTCAGCTAAGTGGAGGATGGCCTGGAGTAGGGGAAAAGTTCAGGCAGAGGGGACCCATCAGAAGGCTGTAGCAATAGTCCAAGTATGAGAGACTACACCAGGAGGCAATAGAAAAGAATGTGGGACTTGGAGCCAGGAAGCACTGAGTTCAAAACCTGCTCCAGATATTTACTAGCTGTGTAATGCTGGAAAAGTCACTTAACCTCTCTCAGCCTCAGTTTCCTTATCTGAAAAATGGGGATGGTAGTGCTCACCTCACAAGGTTTTTCTCAGGATCAAATAAAACAAGATATGTAAAACACTTTGCAAACCATCGAGTGGAATATAGATATTAGCCATCATCATTATCATCATCATCATCATCATCTAGCATTTATATATAGCCAGGGAGCTAGGAAGAGGGAAGAATAAAAGATAACTGACCTTACTTTCAAACCTGGATTACTGGGACAATGGTGATGGCCATTAATAGAAATAAGGAGGAAGTGTGGTCTGGAGAGGAAGGTGGTTTTTGAATTTAGTTTGGGATATGTTAAATTTGAGGTGCCTAACCAGCATACAGGCGGAGATAATCCAGTGGGTCTGTGATGGGTCTCACCAACGTGGTTGTTCCCTCCATTAATGCAGATGCTGGCACATCTGTGTCTGCCTGTTCCTTACTACGCTTCTCTATGTCCACTCAATGGGTTGGGCACTTTTCTTGACATCATTAAGATACCTATGGAGCACACGGATGATCTCCATCAAGGTTTCATTTCTTTTGTCATGTAGCCAGTCATTCTTTTCCCTTCATACATTTCTTTAATGATTTTTTTTTTTTTTTTACTGTACTGCTTTGTAATTCCTTGTTTGTAGTGTGTAACATTCTGGGCAAGCTCACCAGGTGGTTCCCTTTTGGATGATTCTCAATTTCAATTCTTTGGAAGTTGTAGTGTTCCTTGATTGCAGCCTTGTGGTAACATTGGAAGCATGCTGATATTAAAAAAGATGGATCTCTGTTCCATGGAGAAGCTTGGAGTCATTAACAATTTTTTGCAGTTTACTAAAAGCAATCTGTTCTTTTCTCCTCCTGTTTAATTCTTTTTTTTTTTTAAGCAATCGGGGTTAAGTAACTTGCTCAAGGTTACACGGCCAGTCATTTCTGGGTGTGGTGCTAAGTGTCAGAGCCCGGATTTGATCTCCAGGTCATCCCAACACTGGACCCGGTGCTCTTACTCGCTGAGCCACCTGGCTGCCCCTCCTCCTGTTTAATTCTGGTCTGAACTCATTATCCACTTGGAATGTCTGTCCAAAATAAAAATGTTGATGAATGAACTCCATAGGTTATCCATACAATTGCATATCACTGTCAGGACAAAAAGTGTTCTTTATCCATTTGATTTTTTTCCTATGAGAATTCATCCAAACTCTTTTGAGTGATTATGGATTATGGATCTCATCTGCAATATTACCTTCAAATAAGGGCATCTGAAGGACCTCATCATCTGTAGAAGTTTCTCTTGAGTTTGGAGTCTATCTTGGATCTCCTTCATGCCCCTGGAAACTTCCTTTGGTGAAGTTACATCTCCCTGTTTTGTGTGTCACTTGATATTCATGATTAGAGAGTCATCAAAGTGATTTTGTCATTGTTGTCATACCTTTCAAGAAATCTTTTACAATTTTGCCATATGAATAAGGTGCTAATGAAATTCACCCTTTTCAGTATCTAAGCAGGGAACCCTTTTCTGCCCCTTTGAAGTCAGAAAGTCTCTGACCACTATACATCTGCTGACTGTACCACTCAGTTTCCTCTACCTTATTAAGCATTTGGTTCATGCCTCCCTTTCTGTTCTGACCTATCCTCCCTTATATATAAAACTAATTTAGCACACTCATCTTGGTTATATGATAAGTTAGGAGTACCAATGGTGGAGGAATTAGAGCTGGCATGGAATAAATGCAGAAGACCATCCAGCATATGATCTGGAAGCCAGCCTTAGGCAGGGGCATAGCATTGGAATAGTGGCTTCCATACTTTCCCACTATGCAATGTACCATTCTCATGAAGCTGGCTATCACCATATTTTAAGCTGGTCTAAAACAGGATAAATAGAGAGTAGAAAAGGTGACATAATCCAAACCCAAATTCCTCCTAGACTTGTTATTTTTTATACTATATAATATTTTATTTTTTTCCCTATTACATAAAGACAATTTTTAACTTTTTTGAAAAATTGTGAGTTCCAGTTTTTCTCTCTTCCTCCTTGATCTTTCCTCTCCCTAAGAGGTAAGCAATTTGATATAGGTTTTATATGTGCAATCATATAAAACATATTTCCAAATTAGTCATGTTGTGAAAGACAAAACAGACCAAAAGAAAAAACCATGAAAAAAAATGCAGAATGTGACAAATAGTATGCTTTGATCCACATTCAGACTCCATCAGTTCTTTCTCTGGATGTGAATTAAATGTTTCAACATTTGAAATGGTCTTGGATTATTGTAATGCTGAGAATAGCTAAGTGATTCAAACTTGATCATCATACAATATTGCTGTTAGTGTGTACAGTGTTCTCCTGGTTCTGTTCATTTCACTTTGTATCAGTTCATTCTTTCCAGGTTTTTCTGAAAGCATCCTTCTCATTATTTCTTATAGCATAATAGTACTTCATTACATGCATATACCATAGCTTGTTCTGCCATTCCCCAATTGATGAGCACCCCCTCAATTTCCAATTCTTTGCCACAACAAAAAGAGCTGCTATAATTTTTTTTTTTGCACAAATAGGTTCTTTTACCTTTTTTTTTTTTTTAACTCTTTGGGATGCAGACCTAATAGTGCTATTGCTGGGTCAAAGGGTATACACAGTCTGATTGCCCTTTGGGATAGTTCACAATTGTTGTCCAGAATGGTTGGATCAGTTCAAAACAGCACCAACAATTCATCTTCTCCAATATTTATCATTTTCCTTTTCTGTCATATTAGCCAATCTGATAGATGTGAGGTGGGATCTTAGCATTATTTTAATTTGCATTTCTATATTCAATAGTGATTTAGAAATTTTTTTTTATATGATTATAAATAGCTTTTATTTCTTCATCTGAAAACTGTGTTCATATCCTTTGACCAATTATCAATTGGGAAATGACTTATATTCTTACAAATTTGACTCAGTTCTCTATATATTTTAGAAATGAATCCTTTATCAGAGACACTTATTGTAAAAATTGTTTCCCAGCTTTCTGTTTTCCTTCTAGTCTTGGTTGTATTGACTTTGTTTGTAAAAACCATTTTACATCTCATAATGTTCTTTATCTGTTGTTTGGTCATAAGTTCTTCCCTTTTCCATAGATCTGACATGTAAACTATTCATTGCTCTCCTAATTTGCTTATTGTGTTACCCTTTATGTCTAAATCATATATTCATTTTCACCTTATTTTGGTATAAAGTATAAAATGTTGGTTTATACCTAGTTTCTGCCATGCTGTTTTCCAGTTTTCCCAATAGTTTTTGTCAAATGGTGACTTCTTGTCCCAGAAGTTGACATCTTTGTGTTTTTTAAACACTAGATTACTGTGGTCATTTAGTACTGTGTCTTGTGTAGCTAATCCATTCCACTGATCCACCATTCTATTTCTTAACCAGTACCAGATAGTTTTAATGATTATTGCTTTATAATATAGTTTGAAGTCTAGCATGACTAGGCCACCTTCTTTCACTTTTTTTTAATTAGTTCCCTTGATATTCTTGACCTTTTGTTCTTCCAGATGAATTTTGTTATTATTTTTTCTGTCTTTATAAATTTTTTGATGATTTGATTAATATGACACTGAATAATTGAATTAATTTAGGCAGAATTGTCATTTTTATTATATTGATTCAGCCTACCCATGAGTAATTGATATTTTCCCAATTGTTTAGATCTGACTTTGTGTGAAAAGTGTTTTGTAATTGTGTTCATATAGTTCCTGGGTTTGTCTCAGCAGGTAGGCTCCCAAGTATTTTATATTATCTACAGGCATTATAAATGGAATTTCTCTTTCTATCTCTCGTTGCTGGAGTTGGTTGGTAATATGTAGAAATACTGATGATTTATGTGGGTTTATTTTATATCCTGTGACTTTGCTAAAGTTGTTAATTATTTCAACTAGTTTTTTAGTTGATTCTCTAGGATATTTTAATTATACCATCATATCATCTGCAAAGAGCGATAGTTTTGTTTCTTCATTGCCTGTTCTAATTCCTTCAATTTCTTTTTCTTTTCTTATTGCTATAGCTAACATTCCTACTGCAATATTGAATAATAGTGATCACAATGGGCATCCTTGCTTCACCCCTGATCTTATTGGGAAGGCTTCTAGCTTATCCCCATTATAGCTAATGTTGCTGATGGTTTTAGATAGATATTATTTATCATTTCAAGGAAAGCTCTTATGCTCTCTACTGGTTTTTGTTTTTGTTTTTGTTTTTTGCTTTTTGGAGGGCTTAAGTAATTTGCCCAAGGTCACATGGCTAGGTTTTTTTTGTGTGTGCGTGCTAAGTGTCTGAGGCCAGATCCGAACTCAGGATCTCCTGACTCCAGGGCCAGCGCTCTACTCACTGCGCCACCTAGCCACCTGACTCTATACTGTTTTTAATAGGAATGGGTGCCTTTTTCTGCATCTATTGAGATAATTATATGATTTCTGTTGGTTTTGTTATTGATATGATAAATTATACTGAAAATTTTCCTAATATTGAATTAGCCCTGCATTCCTGATATAAATTTCACCTGGTCATGATGTATGATCTTTATGATATATTGCTGTGATCTCCTTGCTAATATTTTCTTTAAAACTTTTAAATCAATATTCATTAAGGAAATTGGTCTATAATTTTCTTTCTCTGTTTTAGCACTTCCTGGTTTAGGTATCAGCACCATATTTGTGTCATAAAAGGAATTTGGTAGAACTCCTTCTTCATCTGCTTGTCCAAATAGTTTATGTAGTATTGGTATTAATTGTTTTTAAATTTTTGGTAGAATTCACTCATGAATCCATCTGACCCTGAGAATTTTTTCTTTGAGAGTTCATTGATGGTTTGTTCAGTTTCTTTTTCTTGGGGGTAAGTGTTCTATTTCTTCTTCTGTTAATTTGGGCAATTTCTATTTTCATAAATATTCATTGATTTCACTTAGATTGTCAGATATATTGGCATTGAATTGGGCAAAATAACTCCCAATAATTGCTTCAATTTCTTTTTCTTTGGTGGTACAAAAAATTACCCTTTCACTTTTGATACTGGTAATTTGGTTCTCTTCTTTCTTTTTTTTTTTAAATTAAATTAACCAATGGTTTATCTATTTTATTGTGTTTTTTCCCCATAAATCTTTCTCCTATTTATTTCAATAGTTGTCTTATTTTCAATTTTTTTCCTCTCTCTTTTGTTTTCAGAATTTCCAATTTGATGTTTAGTTGGGGATTTTAAATTTGTTCTTTTTCTAGTTTTTTCTTTTTAGTGACATGACCAGTTCATTGATTTGTTTTTTCTTTATTTCTTGAGGTAAATGTTTAGAGATATAAAATTTCCCCTAAGTATTGCTTTGGCTGTCTTCCATAAATTTTGATATGTTGTCTCATTGTTGTCATCTTCTTTAATAAAATTATTCATTGCTTCTATGATTTGTTCTTTGACCCTCTCATTCTATAGGATTAAATTTTCTCCCCTGAAGGATTATGCTCAGTTTTGTTGGGTACATTAATCTTGTTTGTAATCCTAGTTCCTTTGCCTTCCAGAATAGCATAATCCAAGCTCTCTGATCCTTTAAGGTAGAAGCTACCTTTATAGTTCCATGACATTTGAATTCTTTCTTTCTGTCTGCTTGTTACATTTTCTCCTTGACTAGGGAGTTCTGTAATTTAGCTATAACATTCCTGGGAGTTTTCATTTTGGGATCCTTTTTAGGAAGTGATTGGAAGATTCTTTTGATGTCTATTTTCCCCTCTGGTTCTGGGATATTAGGGCAGTTTTCCTTGATAATTTCTTAAAGTATGATGTCCAGGTTCTTGTTTTGATCATGGCTTTCAGGTAGTC
Source organism: Petaurus breviceps papuanus (assembly GCF_028583685.1). NCBI lineage: Eukaryota > Metazoa > Chordata > Mammalia > Diprotodontia > Petauridae > Petaurus > Petaurus breviceps. The sequence continues at coordinate 6,162,380 of NW_027185782.1, read as the reverse complement.
TAATAATTCTTAAATTATCTCTCTTGCATCTATTTTCCAGGTCAGTTGTTTTTCTAATGAGATATTTCACATTTTCTTTTACTTTTCACTTTTTTGATTTTGTTTGATTGATTCTTGATATTTCATGGAGTCATTAGCTTCCATTTGTCCAGTTCTAATTTTTAGAGAGTTATTTTCTTCAGTTAGCTTTTGTATCTCCTTTTCTATTTAACCAGTTCTATTTTTTAAGGAGTTCTTTTCTTCAGTACATTGTTTTATATCCCCCCCCCCCAATTTTTGTGCTTCCTTTACCAAGCTGTTGACCCTTTTATCATGATTCTTATGCATCACTCTAATTTCTTTTCTCAATTTTTCTTCTATCTCTCTTGTTTGAGTTTTAAAATTATTTTGAGCTCTTCTAGGAGTTCTTTTTGGGCCTGAGACCAATCCACATTTTTCTTTCATGCTTAAATTTTCTCAAGGGTGACTTTGCTCATTTAGATCACATATCAAACTTTCTTTAAACTGTTTTTTTCCTTCACAGCTTCTTATGCTCATAAAGCAATTTTGTTCATAATCTCTCAGCCTTCTCTGTTAGATTTTACAATCAGTTTACATTTTGTGTTGATGTTACTCCTGGCTCCTATGTCCACGTTGGACCTTGGAAAATAGACATAGTCTATTGCTAGAGTTCCATTCCAAGACTTGCCAGCTTGTCTTCCACTGGCATGACCTCTGAGAAACAAAGAAAACTCTCACTGGAAGTAGTGGAGTAGGATTTTATGAAGGTGGAGAGAGTAATGACATCATCATAATGGCTGTTTATATAGAAACTTAAAGCTAGTAAAGCTTTATCTTATTTGATCCTCACAACGTAGGTTGGTACTAGAGGTATCATTAGCCCCATTTTACAGGTGAGCAAATTGAGACTCAGGTAAGTCCAGGAGGCAGTTGGAAATGCAGCAGTGGAGTTCAAGAACATCATTGGAGCTTCCCTATAGATGTGTGACTCATCTGGATAGAAGTGATAATGGAGGCCATGGGAGAGGATGAGAGGATGTGGAGAGAAAAGAGAAGAATGCTGAAGACAGATGGTTGGGCTATGCCCCCACTTAAAGGATGGGAGGAAAATGAAAAATAATCAAAGGAGACCTAAAAAGAGTAGAAAGTCAGATGGAAAATCTGGAGGAGAACTTAGGGGAGGCTAGAAAAGAGTTTTATGATGTGAAATATGGGCAATGAAAGAACTCAACAGCATTGTTCTCTTGGGGACAAGAAGGTGGTGAGGTCCTCTGCTGAGGGATGATGGTGGCATAGTTGTGTGCCTGAGGAAAGAGGAGAAGCTTTGGATCAGCCACTGTGGGAAATGTGATTGGAAATCAGTCAAGACGAAAGAAAGATAACGTGATTGTTAGGACCCAGTTGAGGTCAGACAGCATGAATTTCCATTGGACCCTGTCAATTCAATAAACATTTATTAAGCACCTACTATGTGCAGGACACCAATGCTCTGCACTGGGATTGATGAGAAGTTTTAGGTAAGTCATGGTTCCTGTTACTATGGAGTATGTAGTGTATTAGGATGACATGGCATACACAGATAATTAGAATACATAACAAAATACCTACTCTGCGCAGTACACTAATGTATAGATCAGTTTGCATATGGCAAGGATCTCTGTAATCTGGCCTACTATTCTCCATGGGAGACAGAGATTTCCACCTTGAAGAGAGTAAGAGAAAGTGCCCTGGCTGGGTACTTGCTCTTTCCCTCACCTGTCTCCAAAAGGAACATGAGGTTAGATTTATGTTTATCTGGCGCCCCCCAATATTGGCAGTCTAGGAATATAGTTTAGGAGTTCAGAACAAAAGCCAGTTCCCTGAGGAGATATAACCATTAGCTTGCACTCTTTACCTTAACTCCTTCCTACCAATTGCTGCTTACCCATAAGACTATCACAAATCGTGAGTGGTGAGTGAGTAAAATGATTTATCCAAGCAAAATAGCAATCAGAAGTATTAAAGGTTAGAATATACCAGAAAAGAAATAAACTTTTTAGTTTGCAGCAAGATGACAGCTCAGCTCAGACCAAAAGAGAAGACCTGATCTCACTTGAGGGAAAGTCTCCAAAGTCTCTAACTGATATAAGCTCAAAAGTGGGGACTTGTTGAAGAGCCAGCTTCCCAGATGTGTCTACAAATTCCAAAGTCTTTCTTTCTCTCCACATGTCACTACCAAAAAATCATGTATTTCTCCTTCAAGAAACTCTGTCACCAACTCTGCCTCTCATACAGGTGCTCAGCATGACCTGAGCATTTTCCATGACAATGAGGGTTTGAATTTCCCTCCAAGTATATAGCAGCAGGCAAAATACTCCAGGCTTGGTTGTAACTCTTGATTATACTTCAAAGCCACCACCTTCTACATGAGGTTTTTCCTGTTTTCTTCTGCAGATAATGTCGTCCCATTATTTTGTATCTATTTTGTTTATATCCATATCCATAGGTACACTTATGTATATATTATCTTCCTGTATTAGATTGTAAATTTCTCAATTTCAAAGACTTTCATTTTTATCTTTGCATTTCTAATGACTAGTGTAGTGTCTGGACATAATGGGTGATTAATAAATGCATATTGATGTATTGAAATGTCCAAAGAAAGGCCAATAAACAAGATAAACTGGGTTTCTAATGCTAGGAAGAAAATATGACTCATTAGTATCACTGAGAGTTGGGGGAATAGGACTTAGAGCTGAAATATGTCTATGGAAAGGTAAGCCTTGTGCAAAAGAAATAGAATAGTTAAAAAGGAGGCAATGTATATAAAAAGGGGCTTTGTATATTAAGTAGATATTTTTCTTTTTTAAATTTAATTTTATTATTTTTACAATTAATAAATGCTTTCTCTTCTCCCACTCCCATGCCCCTAATTAAATAATAAAAAAGAATGAAAAACCCTCATAGGAAGTGTCCATATTCAAACAAAACAAATTCCCACAGTGACCATGTCCAAAAAATGTATGTTTCAGTCTTCATTGAGTCTATGATTTCTCTATTAATAAATATGATTGATTGAGGAAAACCAGGGATCCAGTTCCAGGGAGGAGCATTATGGAAAGCATTGGGTGAGTATAAACTAAAGGAGGGGAAAGAAATGATATTGTAGAAATATTCTATCAATCACCTGAAGAAGATAGCTGATAAGAAGTTTGGGGAAATGAGAAGTTGAGCCACAACCAGCTGCTGGGCTGTCCTCAGCAGGAGATTAGCTTCTCTGTGTCATTTTGTGGGTTCTGTAGCTCCAAAGTTTGTTCAGTCACCTTTTATATGAATTGGAGGAGGTGGAAGCAGGAGCCCAGAAAAAGTCCTGTTTCTACTCCGCCATCTTGACTCTGCCCCCAAGTTTTTCTCAAATTCTACTTTTCATTTTTTATAGCACAATAATATTCCATCACAATCATATACCACAGCTTTTTTAGCTGTTCCCCAGTTGATGGGCATCTCTTTGATTTCTTAGCCACCACAAAAAGAGCTGCTATAAATATTTTTGTATAAATAGATCCTTTTACCTTTTTTGGGGATGTCTTTGGGATATAGACCTAGCAGTGGTATTGTTGGATCAAAGGGTATACACAGATTTGTAGCTCTTTGGGCATAGTTCCAAATTGTTCTCTAGATTAGTTGGATCAGTTCAAAATTCTACCAACAGTCATTAGTATTCCAGTTTTCCCATATCCCCTCCAACATTCATAATTTTCCTTTTTTGACATATTAGTCAATCTGATAGGTGTGAGGTGGTACCTCAGAGTTGTTTTAATTTGCATTTCTTTAATCAATAGTGATCTAGAACATTTTTTATATGACTATAGGTTTAATTTCTTTGTCTGAAAACTTTTCATAACCTTTCACCATTTATCAATTAGGGAATGACTTACATTTTTATAAATTTGACTCAGTTTTCTATATATTTCGGAAATGAGACCTTTAGCAGAGATATTTGTTATAAAAATTTCCCAGTTTTCAGCTTTCCTTTTAATTTAGGTTGCATTGGTTTTGTTTGTGCAAAACCTGTTTAATTTTTTTTTTTAAGCAATTGGGGTTAACTTGCTCAAGGTTACACAGCCAGTTAGTTCTGGGTGTGGTGCTAAGTCTCTGAGCCCGGATTCGATCCCCAGGTCATTCCAACACTGGGGCTGGTGCTCTTACTTGCTGAGCCACCTGGCCGCCCCTAAGAAATTGGGGCTAAGTAACTTGCTCAAGGTTACACGGTCAGATGTTTCTGGGTGGGTGCTAAGTGTCTGAGCCCGGATTCGATCCCCAGGTCATTCCAACACTTGGGCTGGTGCTCTTACTCGCTGTGCTACCTGGCCGCCCCAACCTTTTTAATTTTATATAATCAAAATGATCTATTTTACATTTTGTAATGCTTTCTTTATTTTCTTTGGACCTAATTTCTCCTCTTATCCATAGATCTGACAAATAAACTATTCCATGCTCTTGGAACATTTTTTTAATGGCAGTTGATAGCTTGGAATTCTACCTTTGAAAACTGCCTACCTGCCTATTTATATCTTCTAACTACTTATCATTTGGGGGAATGGTTCTTATTCTTATATATCTGAAAAAGTTATAATAATAATAACAATTCTTCATATAGTGCTTTAAAGTTTGTGAAGTGTGTTTTTGATCCTCATAGCAACCCTGGGAGGTAGGTGCTATTATTATCCTCATTTTACAGATGAGGAAGTTTAGAAAGTCAGAAGTAAAGTGTCTTGCTCAGGTTTACACAATTAGTAAGTGTCAGAGGCCAGATTTGAACTCAGGGTCTTTCTGACTCTAGGTTTTCTATATATCCTTATATATCTTGGAAACAAGACACTTTATCAGAGAAACTTTCTGCAAAGACATTTTTCCAATTAACTCTTTCCCTTCTAATTTTAGCTGTATTGGTTTTGAATGTGCAAAAACTTTAATTTTATGTGATCAAAATTGTTCATTTTATCTTCTGTGATCCTGTCTTTCCCTTGGTTTGTCACAAATTCTTCCCTTACAAGTAATGAATTCTTCATGTCCCATCAATGATCATTTTATTCTTCATAAGGTGACAGGAGACACACAGATGTCATACAGAAATGATAGGAGAAATCCTGGCCCCAAATCTGACCTAGAAGGAAGAAATAGTTCTTAAACTACAAAATTATAGCAATCTTGGGGAGAATGTTTACTGCACTATTATCAATGATCCTTGAAATATCATGAAAATGAGAGGGGTGCCACAGGAATGGAGAAGGGTAGATATATTACATTTTAAAATATAAAGCAGTTGGAGACCTAATCACAGAAAAGGAATAGAATAAAGAGGTATTCAAATAACTGTAAAAATAGCTCATGGCAGGTGATTGCTTTATGTGGAAAGAAAGAGAGTCCCTTGAATGAATCATAAAGGAAGTAACTCTCATAGGATGAAGAATGATAGGGCCACACCTTGACTTAGAGAGAGACTCAAAGAGGAACCCAGCTCCTGACAAAATATGGAGAGGATGAATAGTTAGAGGGGAGCTCTGAAAAATTAAGTGGAGTTAGGAGACTGGGGGCAAAGGAAGGAGCAACTGCCACCAAGGAAGAAGCTAAGATTCTGGGAATGGCCTATTTGAGTAGATCAGGCATGGAAAATATTGGGACACAAGCTGTGTTGCTAAATTGCCCTTGAACTATAGACCTGTAGATAGTCAGTCCAACCTCACTTTCTCCCCTTGAGCTCTGTTGTAAAAATCTCTTTGGTTTAAATGTTTATTTTGTCACAAGTCTGTGCTAGTCTGGGTATACTTATAGGAAATATGAAGTCATTTGAGGAAGGAACATTCTCACAAAAGAAAGATTCACAGTTCTAATACTAAGGTGTTTTGTCAGTGTGCTATCTCTGAATGGGGACTTGAAGCTATTAAAGACAGAATTACAAATCATTTGAGACAATTTCCCAGAACAGAAAAGGAGTGTTTATATCAAGAAAGACATCTGGGCAATAGGCCAGTGCTAGGTAAAGTGGAGTCCAGTAGAGTCACTGAACAATACTGTTGACCACAACTGCTGTATTAAAAATAGAAAGTTAAATCTACAAACTATAGGACAGTGAACTTGACTTTGATTACAGGCAAAATTCTACATCTTTTTATTGATCCATTCATTCATTTGGTTGGTTTTTGTTTTGTTTTGTTTGTTTTTAGCAAGGCAATTGGGGTTAAGTGATTTGCCCAGGGTCACATAGCTGGTAAGTGTCAAGTACTTTAGACTGGAGTTGTTTTGATTTGCACTTCTCTATTCAATAGTAATTTGTAGCATTTTTTCATATGACTATAGATAGCTTTAATTTCTTTAATTTATTTCTCTGAAAACTGCCTGTTCATATCTTTTGACCATTTATCAATATTTATATTATTATATTCTTTTATATTCCTTTTTTTTTCCTTTTTGGAGAGGGGAAGGTAGGGCAATTGGGGTTGTGACCTGCCCAAGGTCACACAGCTAGTTTTGTGTTAAATGTCTGAGACTGGATTTGAACTCAGGTCCTCCTGACTCCAGGGCCAGTGCTCTATTCACTGCACCACCTAGCTGCCCCGACTTATATTCTTATAACTTTGACTCAGTTCTCTATATATTTGAAAAATGAGGCTTTTATCAAAGACACTGGTTAGAAAAATTCTTCCCCAGTTTTTGCTTCCCTCCTGATCTTGGTTGCATTGGCTTTGTTTGTGCAAAAACTTTTCAATTCAATGTAAACAAAATCATTCATTTTTGCATTTCATAATGTTCTCTATCTGCAAATACCTTCTTGATGAACCTGTCCTACCTTAGTACTAAGCACCAGCTTTGTTCTCCAGATTAGATGGTCCTCTCCATCCAAGTGGACTGTCCTTATCTTTCTTTCATGAAAGCGTTATATCAGGAAAGCCTAAATTCTTCAAATCAAGGATACTTAGAAGGTAACCTTCAGAGTAAGAAATCTCCCTCCTCTGTTAGAAGGTGATATTTCAGAATCAAGCTGCTTGGACAATTAAAAATCTTCCCTCCTCTACACATGACATTAGGGTTCAGAGAAAGTCTCTTTGATGTCCCTTTTTGGGACATTCCTGAAGCAGGAATCCATCATTTGACAAGATTTGCAATACAGTGATTTAAATACATAGCAATCTTATGTTTTTCAATGTCCACAGACTTAACTAAATGATGTTCAGTAGTCTTTCCAATTTTCCTTCTTGAATAAGTTTTTCTCTCTTGTCCCTATCAGTTTTAAACACATAATACCAGAAGACAAGGGGGCCAATTCCAAACAGAACGCCTAAGAATGAGGTCTTGGGAGTGGGTCTGAAATTGGGATAGATGTTTGCTGTTCTTACATAGGTCCAATGAAACAAGGCAGGATCTTTGATGATCCCCTGGCAGTGGGGGTTGTCCTACTGCAAAAGGTATTGGCACTTGAGGCAGGTGCGAATGGCCAGCCGCTCGATCTGCGCCCACTGGACCTCAGGCGATGCGTCATACTCGGCAGGATTGAGGGTTGGGGGCAAGGTGGCCAGGCAAGACGGCACATACTTGGACATCTTGGAAGCCCAGCTCTAAATGATTGTACTTTGTTGAAAACTATTTGACCACTTTAGTGAAAACTATGTGGCCATTTTAGTGATAAGTTGTTGAGTTGTGACATGGTGAATGCTGTATTTTGATTTTTGATTTTCTGTGATAAGTTGTAACATGAATGCTGTACCTTGATTTTTTGTGAACGTCTTGCTCTGATTTGTTATTGAATAAATACAGAGTTTGCTATACTACGTAATCAGAACCTTGAAAGCTGTTCACAGCAGCAGTCCTCTGGAAAGCTGCTCGTGCTTGGCTTTACAACAAGTCAAGTCAATGATCATTTTATTAAGCACTTAATATGTGCCAAGGTGCTGTAAGCCCTGGGGATACAAACAGAATCAAAAACAACACCTACTTTCAAGAATCTCACAATCTAATAGGGAAGACAACATGCAAACTATTATGTACCAAAAATATGCATAGGCTAAACTGGAGATGTTTCAGAGGAGATGGACCAACATTAAGGAGAATCAGAAAAGACTTCTTGTAGAAGGTGAGACTTCAGTCGTGACTTGAAGAAACCCAGGAAACCAGGAAGCAGAAGTGAGGAGAGGAGTCCCCAGAACAGGGAATAGCCAGTGAATATTCCTGGAGTCTGGTGATGGAGAGTTGTACAGTAGGAAGAACAAGGAGGCCAGATTTTAAGTATGTGGAGAGGAGTAAGGTGTGAGCCAACTGGAAAGGTAGAAAGGGTCTGGTTATGAAGGACTTTAGCAGCCAAACAGAAGATTTTATATTTGATCCTATAGGTAATAGGGAATCAGTGGAGTTTACTGGACAGGGGGTGAGGTAGTCAGGCCTGAACTTTAGGAAGATTAATTTGACAGCTGAATGGAAGATGGGCTAGAATGGGGGTAGATGTTGTGGCAGGCAGACCAACAGGCAATCTCTTCCAATAGTCCAAGCATGAGGTGATGGGGGCTTGAACCAGGGTGGTGGCAGTGTCAGAGGAGAGAAGGGGGTGTATTAGATGTTGTGAAGGTAGAGATGACAGGACTTAGCAACATGTCGGGTATGGGGGAGGGGTACAATGACTGAGGCATTGAAGATGACACCTAGGTTGCAAATGACTGGGAGGATGGTGGCATCCTTGATAGTTACAGAGAAGTTGGAAAGAGGGGAATTAGTATTTTGGGGGTGAGAAAGATCTATGAGTTTAATTTTAGATATGTTGAATTTAAGTTGATTGTGGAACATCTAGATCAAGATGTCTAATAAGCAGGGGCAGCTAGGTGGCACAGTGAATAGAGCACTGGCCCCAGAGTCAGGTGAAAGGTTAGAGATGGCCAAGTAAATTTGAGAATCATTTGCATAGAGACGATAGTTGAATCCATGAGAATTGAAGAGACCACCAAACAAAACAGTATGGATGGGGAGGCGAAAAGGGCCCAGGATAAGAGCCTTGAGGAACTCAGGTATGACCTGGATTAAAATGCAGCCAGAGACAGACAAAAAATTGTCAGAAAGATAGTAGGAGAACCACAAGACAGGAGCATCGTGGAAACCTAGAGAGAAGAGGGTATAAAGGAGAAAAGGGTCATCAGGAGAGAAGTCAAGAAGGATGAGGATTGAGAAAAGGTCATTGGTGATCAAGAGCTCATTGACGACTTTTGAGAGAGAACCTCCAGCTGATTGATGAATTCAGAAGTCAAAGTTAAAAAGAAAGTGAGAAGGAAGTGGAAGCACCTATTGTTGATGAAAAGAAAAGAAAATTCAGTCTCAGAAGGGAGGAGAGATATAGGATGATAGCTATTGGAGATGGATGGATCAAGAGAGGGTTTGCTGAGGAAGGAGGAGATGTAGGAATGCTTGTAGGGAAGTAGCCAGAAGACAAGAAGAGTTTGAAGATAAGTGAGAGAATGGGATGACAGAGGGCTAATCTGCCAGAGAAGATAAGAGCTGGAATGTGGTTTCTTGTACATGTAGAGTGGTTTAGCTTGGCAAGAAGGAATGCCTCCTCTTCATGTAGACAGGAGTGAGGGAGGAGCCCTGGGCATCTTACTATTTGCTTGCTGGCCTCAAACCTGACCATGTTCTTTCAGTCTGCCATATTCTTACCTTTGACATTATTGCTACTGCTTCTTACCTGATCTCGAGAGATGATGCCCTGTAGAAGCTTTGGAGCTCTTGCCCAGGTATTGGACTGTGCTGATTGATGAAACCCCATTATACCCAGCAGATTCAATTGCAACCATGCTTTTTCACCCTGGCCATTTTCTGACTTTCTCACCTTTCTCCCTTTCCATGGTTTTGCAACTCATTGTATCTGGGGAATGAGGGAGATAGAAGAGTCAAGGACAACTCTGAGGTTTCATACCCGGGTGACTTGAGGAATAGTGGTATTCTCCACTGAAAAAGGAAAGTTAGGAACAGGAGAAAATTTGGGGAACTGATAATGAGTTAGTTTAGGATACATTGAGTTAGAGTTGCTGTCCAGCAGACAGTGATATAAGACTAGAACTCAGGAGGGAATCTATGGCTGGATATATAGGAATGAGAATCAGCTGATTTCCAGAATCTGATTATATCACCAAGAGAGCATAGAGGGAAAAGAGAAGATATTTAAAAATTTTTAAATTTGAATAGCATTTTCTTTTTTCTAATTACATGTAAAGATACTTTTCAACATTCATTTTTTATAATATTTTGAGTTCAAATTTTTTCTGCCTTCCTCTCTTCCCCTCCCCAAGAAGGCAAGCAATCTGATGCAGGTTATACACATGCAATCATGTTAAACATATTTCCACATTAGTCATGTTGCAAAAGAAGAAACATAATAAAAGGGAAAAAAAACTATGAAAAAAAACAAAGAAAGTGAAAAATAGAATTCTTCAAACTGTATTTAGACTCCATCAGTTCTTTCTCTGGATGTGGATAGTGGTTTCCATCACGAGTCTTTTGGAATTGTCTTGTATCATTGTATTGCTAAAAAGATCTAAGTTTGTCATAGTTGATCATTGCACCATGGTGTTACTGTGTACAATATTCTCTTGGTTCTGCTCACTTCACTCAGCATCAGTTAATGTAGATCTTTTCAGGTTTTTTTGAAATCTGCCTGCTCCTCATTTCTTATAGGACAATAAGATTCCATTACATTCATATACCACAACTTGTTTATCCATTCCTCAACTGATGGGTATTCTTTCAATTTCCAATTCTTAGCCACCACAAAAAGAGTTGCTATAAATATTTTTGTACACCTACATCCTTTTTCCTTTTAAAATTTGTCTTAAAGGGGATTTACTTTTTTTTTCTTAGTGAGTTACCCCAAATTTCAAATAACATAAGTAGTGAAAAGCATGAAAGCCTAGCTAGGCAAGGCAATGGATAGAAAGCTAGACCTGGAGTCAAGAAGCCCTTAGTTCAAATCTGGCTTCAGACACTTACTAGCTATGTGACCCTGGGCAAGACATTTAACCTTTGTTTGCCTCAGTTTCTTCATCTGTAAAATGGTCATCAAAATAGCACCTACCTCCCAGCGTTGTGAGGATCAAATGAAGTAATGTAAAGTGTTTAGCACAATTCCTGGCATATAGTAGGCACTTAATAAATGCTTGTTTCCTTCCATTCTCCTGATAATATAGAACCAGTATATTTACTCAAATAATTAGTATATTCTTCTCCATATCCATCTTGAAGAAAGCAAAAATTAAGGGTGAGATTATAACACATTTGTTAGCTTAGTGTGTCATCAGCCAGGGAGGACTAACATGGGTACAGATGCTTTATGGATAGAGAGGGAAGAGGGAAGAGGAAAGAAAGGGGAAGAAGAGGGAAAATGGAGGGAGAATAGGGGATCATGTGGAAGGAGGAATGAAAGATATAGAAATTAATTGCTGTATAGGACATGATCATATGTGGAAATGGGTTGTTGTTTGGGCAACAAGGTAGTATAGGGGATAGAGTCCAAGCCTGGAGTCAGGAAGTCTCATCTTCCTGAGTTCAAATCTGACCTCAAACACTTGCTAGCTGTGTGACCCTGGGTAAGTCACTTAACTTTGCCACAGTTTACTCATCTGTTAGAAATGAGCTGGAGAAGGAAATGGCAAACTAATCCAGTATCTTTGCCAAGAAAACCCCAAATGGGGTCACAGAGAATCAGACATGACTGAAAAATGACTGAACAACAACAAACAGGAAGCTGGAGAAAGAATAAATAAGCCATTTATCATCCCAAACAAAGATCCACTGATCACTTCCTGAGTGTTCACAGATGCCAATATCTATTCCTGGCTTAAGTGTACAATCTAAGTGTCTGAACTCTCTGAACTGAAAGGCCTGTTAAGTTATCAAGTCCACCACACCCTGTCTTTACTCATATCTTCCACAGGAGATGTAGCCCAAACTCTAAATGTCTTTGTCTTTTGTTTGTGTTTTTTCCCCCTTCATATCTTGGGGCTACAAATGTAGCTAGCTGACAGGCTGTCCATGTGGTATTCTTCATTCTTGATTCATGACTGATTCATCTTCTTCCCCTGTCATATACATCCTTAATAGTATTGTTAATACAACTTCTTCAATATAAGTCATAAGGAAATAGAAACAGAGGAAACCTTACTTCAGGGGTGGGGAACCTGCAGCCTCAAGGCCACCAATGGCCCTATAGGTCCTTGGGTGCGTCCTTTTGACTGAGTCAAAGTTTTACAAAACAAATTTTTTCATTATGGAGTTCTCTTAGTTCAAACCCCTTCATTTTACAAATAAGGAAACTAAAACCCAGAAAGGACATAAGACTAATGTCCAGCTTGTCCAAGACATCACTAATCGAGAGCTGTAGGCTATTGATGCTTTAAGTGCTTGTGGTAATAGGCACTATCACTCAGCACTTCCCCTTCGGTTTGGACATCCATGACACTAACAAACACCTTGTCTGCCATCTTGTTTGTCATCAAAACTTAGAAGATTTGAACAAATGATATCCTTTGTCACATCTGTCATGGGGACTTGTATAATTTTAGCATATTATGTGGTAAAGGTTTTGTTTGAGGGCAGCTCAAGGATGCATGCTATTCTGCTGAGTCAAATGTTTAATAAAAAATCACCCATAGATGCTCTGGGATTTTATGTCTTCCATATCACTTAGCTGCATGAACATAAATACATGTCACCATAAAGGTGTGGTCTACCATTGAGACTATTTCCTTGCAAACCATGTACTGCTATAATCTTATGTGAGAAGGACAGTGACCTATATGTACCTGTAGAAATGTTTAGCAAAGGTCTCCAGCTTCACCCTGACTCTTTTAGTGTTGTTCAGTTAATTTCAGGGTGATTTTTATGATGGTGATTTTAAGTGCCAGAGATATGGTGGGAGTTAAAAGGAATTTACTCATCTCAAACCAAAAATCAACTGGGTCTGAGAGATATCCCACTGAGGAAAAGCAATGCTGTAAAAAGACAGATTTTACCTGTTTGGTAAATATCCCCAAGCATGGGCTAGCTAAAAGTATTTCCTGTGGGGAAGAGGCATTTTAACAGCTTGACCATGGATGACACCACTAACCCTAGGGGGCAGTTTCAGAGGCAGAGAAGTATCCCAGCTGCGATTTAACCCTAGGAATGTGAATTGTTGGGGGAGGGGCATGGTCATCTGTGGGAAATTCAGGGGTGGGGAACTTGCAGCCTCAAGGCCACCAGTGGCCCTATAGGTCATTGTTTCCTTATTGGATATTTTGTCACTCTGCTTAAGTATCTTTTGTTTTGAATTAATGTGTAATCTGATTTAATTGGTAAAAGAAGACATCATATGGGGGATTATGAGCTGTGGATTTCAACAGATGCTGACCCAAAGAGAACCTGGAACTTGGGTATTTTTTTTTGGTGGCAGGGATGGGATATACACTTAAAAGAATTGCATTACATTGTCTTGGTCTGGTAAAAATGGGCTCATGACTTGTAGATTTGAATAGATGCTGACCCACCAGCTACCTTGAAGTTGGTTTTAATTTTTATTGGAGAAGAGCCAGTCTATGTATAGAATTAATAAGTTGGAGGAAATTGGGATGGGTTGCATTTGAGCAATTATGCAATGCTTTTAGTGATCCCAGACTGATCACTTCTTCAGAAGTTCGTGACAGTAATGCCGGTATTCTCATGGTAATGCTATGTTACTGAATCTCAAGAAAACTTTTTCTCACCAATTTCAGTAAGTCCCTGGGCCCGTGGGAGAGGATCCTAGAGCACAAAGTTTTTTTTTTTTCCTTCCAGCTGTGAGACTTTTGATAATCTAACAGTCCCAAGGGCAGAATCATAAGCAGCGTTTCCATCATCCAAGCCCTCTAGGGAGAGATTGTTTGTAGTCAGCAGAGTCCCTCTGGGACACGTTGTCTCTGGCTTCTTCCTAAGAACCATATAATGGGTTCTTAATTTCCACACTCTGCCCACCTATCCCAAGTAATGGGTAGCTCCCTCAGGAGGAGAGGCTGAGGGGGAAAACAGAAATACCTTGCCATTCTTTCAAAGGTAAGTCTGAGCTCTTGGACAGATCAGGGACAAGTGGAGGGAAATAGACCAGGTATTTCTGAAGATGACATGGTTTATGAAGGCCGTGGTAGTCCTTTAGGAAAGACCTGGCAACCCAATAATAAAAAACCAAAGTATCCACTGGGCTACCACACCTGTACTCTCACGGAGGGGAAGGTCCAAACCCACTCTCTGTCCAGGCACCCCTAGACAAATTCTGCCATTACCTTCTCAAGGGTATCTCTAAGTCCAGGAGGAGACACTTCTTTGGTATAGCCTTGATTCAACCAGTTAGAGGTAAAAAGTAGAAGCTCGTAGGAATATGGAATTTAGATCAAGAAAAGACCTTGCAGCTCGTCTAGCCCAACCCCACAATTTTTTTTTGAGGAGATAAATCAAAGACCAAGGAGGGGGAAGTGACTTGGCTAACTTCATGCAACGAATGAGTAGCAGATCTGGGATTTGAACCCACACTATATTATATAATAGATCAACCCAATGTAAAACAAGACAGAAAAAAATAAAAAATACTGTTCAGGCCTTAGGCTACATGGTGGTCATGGAACGTTGTCTTTCCAGAGACACCATCCTCTCCTTCCCATGTCATTTTTTATTGATCTCCAAGTGTTTGCACTGGACGTCCCCCACATATGGAATGCTCTGCATCCTCACCCCTACCTCTTAGCTTCCCTGGCTACCTGCAAATCTCAGTTCAGAGTCTTACTTTTGCAAAAGGCCGTTCTCCATCCTCGTCAATCCTAGTGCCTTTAATTTATCTCCCCTACATCCCATTCCTACATGGTTGTTTGCATGATACCTTTCCCACTAGACTGTGAGCTTCCTAAGGGCAGGGACATTTCCCTCTCTCCTCTTTTCTCTATATTGCCAGGGTTTAGCACAGTGCCTGCCACACAGTAGGTGGCTGATAAATGCTATTTCCCAGATAGAGTGCCAGAGTTGGAGTCACCTAGCAGAACCTCAGTTTTCTTATCAATGACAGGAGGATGGTAATACTTATATTACCTGCCTAAAGAGGTGTTGTGAGTTTCAAATGAGATATTCAAAGTGCTTTGTAAATCTTAAACACTATACAAAAGCACAATATTATTATTATTACCACAACTACTACTAATTTAAACTGGGAATGCGAACACCTTTCATTTCTTCCTTTTAGGGAGGTATAGTATCCAGGCAGGTCTAGACATCCCTCCCTTCATCTCTTAGAACCAGGAAGTCTCGAGTTCAAGTTTTATTCACCTCTGACACATATAGGCTGTGTGACCCTAGACAAGTCACTCTGTTTAAGGATGTCTAAGAGTTCCACAGGCTGAAACATCTAACTTTTCAGCACTCCAGGTAATACTCTAAGACTTTAATTTGCAGAGCAGGACTCTTGGTAAAATATCTTATCAGGACCAACAAATTCTTAAGACGAGTGCGTATTGGGGCGGCCAGGTGGCACAGTGAGTAAGAGTGCCAGCCCTGGAGTCAGGAGACCCGGGATCGGTTCTGGCCTCACTTAACACCCACACAAAATAACTGGCTGTGTAACCCTGAGCAAGTTACTTAACCCCAATTGCTTTAAAAAAAAAAAGACTAGTGCATATTTCTATCTCTATGGTCTCA
Source organism: Petaurus breviceps papuanus (assembly GCF_028583685.1). Lineage (NCBI taxonomy): Eukaryota > Metazoa > Chordata > Mammalia > Diprotodontia > Petauridae > Petaurus > Petaurus breviceps. The sequence continues at coordinate 6,146,675 of NW_027185782.1, read as the reverse complement.
AAAAACAGCACTATACCCCACTTGTCCCATTATTCATGTCTAAAGTAGACTGAATTCAAATGCTTTCTTTAGCCTTTCTGATCTGCTAAGTAGCAAGTGTAGATAATGCCCCAGTCCTATCCGCAGCTCCTTTGCTTCATGAACTGAGGATCTACATTAATAAACCACGCCCCTCTGCATTTTTCTAGTAGCTGTTGCTTAGTATCCTTTACCCCATCACCACAAGAATCCTAGTTGCTCCCCCCTCTCCAGATCTTGAAGGGCAATGAAGACTGTCACCATCCAGAAAAAGAAACTGAGGCACAGATAGGAAAGTGCCTGGTCCCTAGCCACCCAAATTCTCTAAGATGGAATTTCCTACTTCTGAAGCCAAAGGAGGTGTGGTTATTTCTAGAAGGGGAATGAAGTTGACCATTCCCTTCCCTCCCTTATTCTGTATCTGGAGTAGGCAGTTTTTGCCCATGGGCCATTCAGCACCAGGGACTTCTTTCTAGTCTATTTCATCATTCACATGGTCCTGTGGGGCACTCTCTATTTTGGGAGTGGGGAGACCTGGGTTTGAATCCTAGCTTTGACTCTATTAGTTAGGTGACCTTGGACAAGTCATTTCATGACTGAGTCTCAGTTTCCTCCCATGTAAAGCAGAGATAGTAGTACATTCCTCTTCCTTGATCATTTTAGTTGCTTTTTTCTGAACCCTTCTATTTTATTCTGTCTGTCCTTAAGTAGCGTCACCAGGCTGTCCCACAGTAGTCCAGGTGTGGACCCACTATGCTTTCATACAGAGGGAGAAAGATAATTTTTGGTTTCTTCCCGACGCCCTTTCGGATAATCCTAACATTTGGGGGGACTTTTAATTTCCAGGAAATATTGGGCTGATGGGAATGAAGGCTACACTGACTTTGAGTTTCTCTATATGTTGTTCAGTTGTTTTTCAGTCATGTCCAACTCTTCCTGACCCCATTTGGGGTTTTCTTGGCAGATACTGGCATGGTTGGCCATTTCCTTCTCCAGATCATTTTACAGACGAAGAAACTGAGGCAAACAGGGTAAAGGGATTTGCTCAGGATCACACAGCTAGCAGGTATCTGAGGTCAGATTTGAACTCAGGAAGATGAGTCTTCCTGACTTCCGGACTGGTGCTCTATCCATTGTACCACCTAGCTGTCCTTACCTTCTATAGCATAAATGATAGCTGGAAGTCCATCATACTATAATTAGTGTTTGTTATATTCCCTATTGGCCTTTCTTATCTTTGTACTGACTGTACTTGAATCTTATCTAAAATTTTTCAGCTATGAGATCTTTCTGAAGGTTATACCTGCAAGCTCAACTTTTCATTGAAAAAGGGAGCTTAATTTCTATTTGAAAAACTAGAAATTTTCTACTTCTTCCAGATCTATTCACAAAAATAAAAATATTAAATAAAAAAGAGTTAATTCCAAACTCTGGGCAATCAAATTTATACCATGATCTACAATGGATGCCTCTACTCCCTCACTATGTTAGATAATAACTTCTCAACCACTTGCAATCCAGATTCCCCCCAAATTTGAGGGAAACCATTCTTTTTAAGATTTGAATTTAGAGGGGGCAGCTAGGTGGTGCAGTAAATAGAGCACCAGCCCTGGAGTCAGGAGGACCTGAGTTCAAATCCAGCCTCAGACACTTAACATAAAAGCTAGCCATGTGACCTTGGGCAAGTCCATAATCCCAATTGCCTTCCAAAAAGCAAAAAAAAAAAAAGATTTGGTTTTAAAGGATGTCTAGAAGTTCAACAGACTGAAATCAAGAGGGAACAGCTTAATCGAAGTCATAGAAACAGGAGAGACTCTCTGTTGTTTGGGGACCAAAGAGTTTTTCACTTTAGCTGAATAATAATAACAGCTGATGTGTATATAGCACTTTGGTACTGTCAGAATATTTTAAATAATTTGACCCTCACAATAATCTTGTGAGGTCAGTGCCAGTTTTACATCTAAGATAACTGAGTTTCAGAGAGATTAAGAGATTGTTTTAGGATTGTACAATCTCTGGTAGGCAACTCAAACCAAGGTCCTCGTGATCCTAAATTAGGAATGCTATTCACTTGGCCACACTGCTTAATTGTAAATAGAAGCAAAGGGTATGTAGAGTAAGAAGAGAAGGAAATTAGTCTAGAAAGGTAGATTGGCACCAGGTTGTAGAGGGCGTTGAATGCAGGAGTGTTTGGGAATACTTACCAACCCTTGTTCCAGTATACACACACACACACACACACACACACGCATACACACACGTATACATAATACACATATACATGCATATATATACATGCACATATATACACATGTATACATACACAACATACACACACACCTGACATACTTTTAAGTTGATGTAAATTATTAACCTTCTTTCCATTACTTCCTTAGACAATCATCAAAACAAAAAAATCAAGTCTTGATTTTTGCCAATTTCTGAGGTGTAAATGAAATTGAAAATTTACCAGTTGGCCCCCAGTCAGAGCTGGCTCCAGAACATCCCATTTGAATGTCAGACAAAATGGTTCCAGCAGTTCTAGGGAGATGGTGGAGAATTTTGATGGAACAGGAGTGATGCAATCAGAATTCCATACATAAGAAAGGCAGTAGTTTAAAGATTGGAATGATTGAGAGTGGAGGCAGCTGGACCTATGAGAAGGCTTATTGCAAAAGGCCAGGTGGGAGGATGAGGAAGGTTGGGTACAGGTGGAAGCAAAGGAAATAGACATGGGAGGCAGCTGAGGGGTGAGGCAGAGGCAGAGGCAGTATCAAAAGGCAGCTGATGGGATATGAGAGGTGACCAAAAGGGGAGTCAAAGAACCTCAGTGTTAGAATCTTGGTCCTCAGGGAAAAGGTGATGGCTGGAGCAGGGGTCACTGAAGTCAGGAAGGGAAGCACCTTTTGAGCTTAGATTTGGACATGTTGGATTTGAGATGCTGGGGGACGTCCCAGGACAGGTGGTCCTAAGATAGCTGGAGATGTGGGTGTGGAGGTCAGAAAAGAGAGGTAGTTTTGGGAGTCGTTTAAATACGGGTAGCTGAAGGCATGAGACTGAAGAGTCACGGAAGGAGAGAAGTAAGGAAACAATTATTACGTGCCTACTATGTGCCAGATACTATAAGTGCTTTACAAATATTATCTCATTTAATCCTCACAGCAACTCTAGGGAGGTAGGTGCTGTTACTATCCCTATTTTGAGGTTGAGAAAATTGAAGCAGACAATAATGACTTGTCCAGGGTCATACAGCTACTAGGTATCAGAGGCCAGATTTGAAGTCAGGTCTTCCTGGCTCCAGATCTAGGGCTCTATCCATTGTGCTACCAAGATGCCTCTAGAATAGACAAAGAAAAGAAGAGAGAACCATGGATAAACCCTTGGGAAATACTCACTTTAAAGGGTCTGAAAGAGAATAAAGAGGCATTGAAAGAAACAGGAAAGGAGGGACTAGAGAGGTAGGAGGAGAAGCTGAGGGGTCCTTCTGAAGCCAAGAAAAGAGACAGCAGAAAGTCCTCCATCAAAAGAAAGCAGTCAACACTGTTGAAAGCCATAGGAAATTAAGAAGGAGAAGGACTGAAAAAATCTGTCTCTGAATGGCATAATTGGGATGCTGGTCGTTGGTGACCCTAGAAAGGGAAGATCTTGTTGTGGGAGGGGCAGAAGTCCAGTCACAAGGGTCATAGAAGAGTCAGAGTGGTGAGGACGTAGAGGTAGCTGGTGGAGAAAATGCTTGTCAAAATTGCTGAAATGGTCCTATAACTGGATTGGATAGGAGAGTCAGAGGAAGATTAAGAAAAATTTTTTTTAAGGATTGGAAAAACTTAAGCATGTTGTGTTAGGCATCTAGGAAGAAACTCTCCCCAAAATGGCTCCACCAATTTTCCCATTCTTATTTCCCATCATCTCATTCATGCACTCAATGTTCCAACCACGCTGGAATACATTATCTCTTCATCTCTGACTCTCAGTATCATGGGATCACAGATTTAGAGTTGGGAGGGAACCTACAGGTCATTTAGTCCAAGCCCCTCTTCTTATGGACGTGATGGTGGCCCAGTGGCTAGATCTTGGAATCAGAAAGACATGAGTTCGAATCTCCTCTCAGACACTTAGTAGCTGTGTGATCCTCTTTAAATCACTTAAATTCTATTTGCCTCAGTTTTTTCAAGTGTAAAATGGGGTTAATAATAGTTCCTACCTTCCAGAATTGCCGTGAGGATTAAATGAGGCAGTTTTTGTAAAGCACTTAGCATAGTTCCTAGCACCTGGCAGGTGCATAATAAATGCTTGTTTCCTTCCTTCTTACAGATGAGAAAACTGAGGCTCCGAGATGTTATTGTAATTTACACAAGGTCCCGTGAAGTCAAAGCCTGACTTCACCACCTGACTCCTGATCCAGTGATCTTTCTGTGTCATTTGGCTATTTCTCAAATCCGGAGGCCGCCAGTCAGAACTGGAACAACAACAAGAGTGTGGGTAGAGAATGTAGGGCACGTGGAAGCCAAACACCTAATCACATATATATATAAGAAAGGTGTGACTGTAGGCCAGGCAGGTGGAGGCCATTGACCTTTGTCGTTCAGTTCTTTTCTACTCACGACACCATTTGGGGTTTTCTTGGCAAAGATACTAGGGTAGTTTGCCATTTCCTTCTCCAGCTCATTTTACAGTTAGGGAAACTGAGGGAAATGGGGTGAAGTGACGGGTCTAGGGTCACATAGCTAGTAGGTGTCTGAGGTTGGATTTGCACTTCCTGACTCTAGGGTTGGCACTCTATCCACTATGCCACCTAAACTGCCCCAAGCTCAGATTAATTTGCAAACCAGGTCAGACAGAATTTCTTATATCCATCAATCAAATGGTGGGAGTGCGGAGACCGCAAGGGATGTGGCGCCTTCAGAAGTGAGCCAGATTTTCACTGGAGTGAGGAAGCAGAGGAAATGATGACTGAGAAGTCTAAGGATGAAGGAGTGATCGTTAACAACAGGGCAGAGATTCCAAATGGTCCAGTGTGGAGCTCTAGATGCCAGCAACATCAGACTGGGGAGGACCAGTGCTATTTGGAGAAGGGGGCAGGCCCTAGAGGAAGCCATATGGGTGTTTAGCTTCCCTTTGAGGTGGCATGACTGAACGATCAGGACTGGGGAGCCATTTAAGCAAGGTATACCTGCTTAGGCACATTCTATCAACCAATTGTAAGGGATAGACAATTTGCAGAGTTAAGCCACCCCCCGACTTGAGGTAGAATTTAGAACCTCTTTGCTTTACCTAATGTCTCTCAGAAGTTTCTCTTCTAGGTGTGCCTTGGTTCAGTGATTTTAAAGCAATATCTATGAATACACTCATCCACCTAATCACCCACCCACCCATCCATCCATCCACCCATTCACCTACCCATTTGCCCATTAATTCATCCATCTATCCATCTACTCACCCATCCATCTACCTACTACTCCAACCATTGAGACTGGACCTGAGATTTCACTGCTATACAGTGTCCAGCACTTTATCCACAGTGACACCTACCTCTGATTTATAATCTTAAAGAACTACCAGGAGGCACCAAGAAGTTAAGTGACTGGCCCAGGATCACACATCTAGTAAGTATCTGGAGCAGGATTTGAACTCAGGTCTTTCCTAACTCTAAGTTCAAGCACTCAAACTATTTGACAGCTGCCTCTGATATTGAGTCTTAAAGAGTTACTTGGGGGCATTGAGAGGGTGAGTGACTTAATTGTGGTCACACAGCCAGTATGTCAGAGGTAAAACCTGAAGGCAGGCCTTCCTGGTGTCTCTCTAGCCACGCTTCCATACAGCCTTTTAAAGCACTACATAAATGTCAGAGATTATTATTCATTCATGCTGGAAAACATGCAAATTTCAATCAATTTGTCAGTCAACAAGTATTTATTAAATACCTGCTATACACCAGATGTGGTACTGGGCACTGGGGATGCAGGTATGAAGAATGACACAATGCTTACTCAACAAGGAACTTAAATTCTAGTGAGAGAGTCAAGTACACACACATCATGTACATATATATATATATTTATATGCATATAGCACCAACATAAAGTAAATCAATACAAACATAAACAAAATAGTTAAATACAGGGGAAGTTCAACCATGCCCAAAGTAGATGTGTGGTGTGAGGCAGGAGCAGATTCCAGAAACCAGGCAGATAAATTGACTGGTCAGGTCCCTTGGTCTCTGATCCAGGCATGCATGGATTGGAGAGAAAGGATGGGTTCATACAGTGTCTTCATTTTAGAACATTTGCTGACCTTGGGATATAGAGACATCATTGTCCAACCTACTGGTGTCTCCATGCCTGTAACTTCAGGCAGCCTGAAACCCAGCCCAATGCTTTTGACTTGCCTAGGGATAGGTACAAACACAGGAAAACCCCAAACAGACCCATGAGGAAAGCCACCTGAGAAAGCAGAGCCTCTGGGGGCTGCATTGCTCTGCTAGGAAGGGCCTCACCTACTCCTCAGCTCAAAATCCTTAGGCTCCAAGCATTTTCCAGGACAGGGGCCCAGATAGGAATGTCCATCCCCAGGCTCAAGGTCTTCTTGCTATCTATCCATTTTCTGCAGGCAGCTTCAGAAGGAGAAAGAGAGAGAGGTGGTACCTTAATTCCCAGCTACGGCAGCAAGTGCTGCCTTTCTCTTCTTGTGGGTCAACTCCCCTGCCTCCTTGCCTTTGGTAACTCCTGATGGGATAACAGAATGGATATCATCTTGAAGGCAGTGTGAAGAGGGCGAAAGTCTCCTAAGCTGGGGGGTGTGGAGCTGGTCATACCTTTCTTCCCACCTTACTCATTCTTACACAACTGTGTTGCTCCAAGGGATGCTGATGCCCCACATCTGGGCTGCTTAGTGGTCATGGAAGGGAAGGATTGTGAGTGTGAAACACGCCAAACCTTTCTAGGTGGGTGGGTCAGTAGGGGGAGGTAGGATGGGGATCCCAGGGTGGCAAAGCCTTCTGTTGCTTGAACTGAGTAATTTCTTTGACATGCTTTTGCAGTGATGGCAGGCTGAGTGACCCTAAGAGGCCACACGGGAGCCATTGGAGCCACTTCCCAGGTGATTTTGGACAAGTGGAAATTGCATTCAGCCAAGGACAGGAATGTGTTTCCATTGCTGATAGACTGACTGGCTACAGAATCCTACTGTTGTTGAGCCATTACAGGTGAGGTGTGCAAGAAAGACCAAACTCAGACTGAGGTAAGTGGTGCCCCATGGAGAATGTTCTTAGTGGACGGTGCATTGCCTGCATTAATATTTTGTCATCTCTGCTAGTGTGTTGCCTCTGGGAAGACAGCCAGAAAAATGATCAGCCAGTCTAGGCAGCTCTGCCTCCCCTTGGGCAGCGTTGCATGCACTAAGGCCATACTTGTACTTGGCCGAGTCAGAGCTCGAGGTCACATCTTTGATGGCTGTCTTCCCAGCCAGGAGTAGATCATATCTGATCAGTCCCCTTGAAACTCTTCCTTCCCATCCCTTCCAGGGACATGCCCCGCAGTGTTTCAAGCCCCTGAGCTCTTCCTCTTCATTCACATGAGGGTTATTCTCTAACCCAGATCAAGTTGGTTTTTTATCACCTCTGAATCTGGCTCCAGATGAAAGGCTCACTGATTTAGTCTGGCAGTGTCAACATCAAAGAGAAATGGTGCCACTAAGCCCTATGAAAGGATCCCTGCAGTTGACATACTGACTTAGAAAAGTCCCCCTCGGCATTATCAGTGTTCTCTTGTGTTTGAACTTTTCCCTATTTCATTTTCATTCATTCACAAATAGGCTGCACTCTATTGTTAAGGGCAGTGCATGAGATACCCCTAATTCAGAGCTAGAAGCTTAGTCATTGAGGACCTGTGTTCAAATTCTATTTCAGCCACTCACCTGTGTGACCTTAGGCATGCATCTGGACCTCATTTTCCTCAGTAAAATAAAGGGGTTGTAATTATAACCTGTAAGTTCTCTTACGGTTCTAGATTTAAGATCTTTTTTTTTTTTTATTAAGCAATCAGGGTTAAGTAACTTGCTCAAGGTTACAGGGCCAGTTATTTCTGGGTGTGGTGCTGAGCGTCTGAGCCCGGGATTCGATCTCCAGGTCGTTCTGACACTGAAGCCAGTGCTCTTACTCACTGTGCTACCTGGCTGCCCCTACTAAGATCCTTTTTCTAATTAGCCTAATCCAACTCCTTATTTTAAAGATGAGGAAACTGAAGTCCAGACAAATGAAGTCCCTTGCCCATGGCCACACAGAAAATAAAGGTCAGAGCCTCTGAGAGATTCCAACCCCAAACCACTGACTCCAGATCCAGCCCCCTTTCCATTGCAACATTGTCAGGATTTCTCAGTCTTTCTTAGTCTCTGTCTTGGTTTTCTTGAGGGCAAGATCAGCTTCTTCCAACAGCCCAACTAGAGTCCCTCTGAAGAATTATCGCCTTTGGCCATCTTTACAGTGTGCTCTAAATACATGACCTGTGATTCATTCTCTCTCTCTCTCTCTCTCTCTCTCTCT